>NC_031485.1:1052459-1063317 GCF_001602025.1 Plasmodium gaboni | reverse complement strand
TTATATGTAAAAAAATATATACATATATATGAATCTATATATATATATATATATATATATGTGGAATTCCTTTTATGAAGGCATTAAATTATAAATACATTTAAGTGTTGTCTTTTTTTTAAAAATCTCCTAATATATATACAAAAAGATGTGCACATATTTATATGTAGCGTATCCTTCTTAATCCAAAAAAAATATAAAAATTAATTTATATATATATATATTTATATATATATATTTTTTATATAAAAACAATTTCGTTGTATTATTTCTATATAACCTATTATGTAACAGTTTAATAAAAAAAAAAAAAAAAAAAAAAAAGAAAAAAATGTATAATTTTTTAAGATGCAAAAAGAAAAGTATAATTTTTCAAATTCTGTTGATTATATGTACCTATAACCTTCTGTCAAAATTTGCAAATAAATTTTTTTATAATAATGAGAATAATATAAAGTCCTATTATGTTGAAGGTTATAACTGGAATTTTTTAGAGAAATGGAAATCTATAAATACAAATGAAAAAGTAGAATATAAAATAAATTATAATATAGGTTTAAATATAGATGCAGAGATAGGTGATTTCGGTGATTATAACTCAGATGTAAAAACAGATTTAATATTATTTAAATATGATAAAGATAAATTATTAAGTACTATATTTATATATGTATTTAGTGTAAAAGAAAATAAATTTATTTATCACACCGAAGTTAGTTTTGAAGGGAAGATTGTGAATGTGACTGCTATTGATTTAAATTTTGATGGTGCATTAGATGTATTAGTTTTATTTAAAGATATTAAAGATAGTAATAAATCGAATAAATATTATATATCAGCATTTTTACAAAATGATAATGATCAATTAGAAGAAATATGGAATTCAAAAAAAAAAGAACAAAATGATGAATCTATTACAGATAATGAAGAAGATAATATATATTATACAAATATACATCCATTAATATGTGATATTAATAATGATGGATTACCAGATATTATAGGACAACAATCTGGTGGACCTGATGGATTTTTTAGATTTATATGGATTAATACAAGAAATGGATTTAAAAGTTTTTTATGGAAAAATATTAATATTTTTCAATATTCAGAATTAGATGAAATTACTAATCCTAATTCTAGTGCAGTTGTTGATATTAATGGAGATTGTAAATCTGATTTAGTTTTTACAGTTTATAATTCATATGAAAAAAGGGTTGCACTAGAAATATGGTTAAATAAAATTATTGATGGAAAAAGTTTTTATGTTAAATATTCACAAGATTATTTATTACCACCTAATTCTTTACAAGTTCTATTTGGTGATTTTAATGGAGATGGTTCAATCGATTTAGTTGTCCCTACATGTGTAAAGAGTTCATTTTGTAATTATTGTTGTGTTAGTGATGATAAAATATATTTTATTCCAAATATACAAAAAAAAATTTGTGATAGTTCTTGGAAGAAACCAGATGAAACAAAATGTAGACCAGCATCCAATCTTTGTTCTGAAAGTGATTTTGAATTTCAACAAAATTTAAATGATGATTTTATTTCAGTTGTAGATACATCAGGTTTACATTTATCTGGTAATGCTGATTATCCATATTATTTAAGTGTAGGTGATATAGATGATGATGGTTATTTAGATTTATTAATAACTTTAAAAAATGATAAAGGACAAAAATATGTACGTATATATAAAAATGAATTAAAAGTACATTATGAAGAAAACTCATTAGAAGTTAGAGGATTCTATAATTTTTATCAGTTCGTAACATCACCAGAAGAATCAGTAACAGATGTATATAATGCAGCATTCTTTGATATATTCGAAAATGGTGTATTAGATATTTTAATATTTGGTAAATATATTACAAGTAATAAAAAAACCAAATATGCAGCTGTTGGATTTATAAGAAATAATGAAACAGATTCTTTATTCTTAAAATCAACTGCTCTTAACGGTATATGTGTTAATGATTGTTATAAAGAAAAAGATAAAATTACAACCAAAACATTAGGTGGTAATGCTCATGGACCTACATTCAAAATAACTGTTATTGATGTTAATGGAGTCAAATCAAGTAGAATAGGAGTTCAAAAAAGTCAGTCAGCACATTTCCCATTACAATTACCATATGTACTTTTTGGATTAGGAAGAACAAGTAATTATGTTGAAGAATTCTATGTTGGTATGCCAACACATGAACAAAAATATTATAATATGTGGGTCTCTATTATACCAAATTCTCATATTATTGTTATTCCATATCCTTTAAATAATTCAAATAAATGGCAAATACAACTTTCTGTTAATCCATCCAAAAAATTCTATTCCATACTCTATATAACCTTAATATGTTTAAGTGTTATTGGAGTACTTATATTTATATTGGACCGAAAAGAAAAAGTCGAAGACTCCAAAGAGGAACTTGGTTTTAAGAGTCACTTTGTTATAGGATAAAAAAAAAATATATATATAAATATATGTATATATATATATTTATTTATTTAGATGATGCTAATATTCACGTGTGAAAACCCAATTTTTATTATAAATTATAAAAAAAAATTCATTTTTATTTTATTTTATTTTATTTTTATTTTATTTTTTTTTTTTAATATATTTAGTTATTCATTTATTAACTATATTTTTTTGTTATTATGAAAACGTATAAATTTTTATATTTTCAATAACATTTGATAATGTCTTTTCATTATTTTTCAAAACTTTCTTTTTTAAACATCTGACAAGATATATAAAATAAAAATAAATAATTATATATTGAGTCATTCAAAATTGCATAAAGAAGGGAGGAAATATATATATATTTATATATATTACTTATGATTCTTACAATATGTTTGATATTTTTATTTATTTTCTTTTTTTGTATATACACATATTAAAATATATATATATATATATATATATATATATATAAATGGAGAAGGTAAAGGAAAAATAACAATTATAAACAGAAAATGTTAACAATTGGATAAAAGAGAAATAAAAAAATTATATTTGCTAATATATTTCATATTTTGCTCATCCAATTTTCATATTTTTATTTAATTTTTAATTTTTTTTTTTTTTGTTGTGTTTATAAAAAGCATTATAATATTTTACCCTTTATCTAATATACACTGAAAAATATATATATATTGTTCTACACATTTATAAACAATATCTACATTTAAAATGTTATATTCTTATTGGCTCCTCTATATAACAATAGCAAAGACGGTTAAAAATATATATATATATATAATTTAAGAAGACATACCCATTTATTTATTTATTTATTTAAAAAAATTAATTTAACATTAAATGAAAAAAATGTATCATTATATTTTATTTTTTTAGCTTTCATGTTTCAATTTTAATAATGCATTAGAACAGACTAACTATTTAGTTTTAAAAAGTATATTTATATATGTCCTAAAATACAACAATTATATATATATATATATATATTAATATACATATATGTATTTATTTTTTTTTTTTTTATAGATGCATATATAGATTGCAAAAACTATAATGGTTACATATTAACATAAATAACAATACATACAATTATATATATATATATATATATATATATATAATATACCCTTATTGTATTCATAATATGTATATATATAAAAAAATTAGATATGCTATACTTTTGAAAAGTTATAGACAAGAAAAATGAAGAATACACCATAAAACAAGGAGAATTGGTATATATACAAAACAAAAAATATATATACATATATATATATATATATATATATATATATATATTTATTTATTTTTCATATTTAGTATTGTGATGAAGACCCTTTTTGTAATTATTTTTTATATAATCAGAAGAAAAAAGAAATTCGACTATGCTACGATAAGAAAATTAATTTAAAACAGCCTAAATATGATGATACGTAAAAGAAAAAGAAAACATATTACAAAACCTTAAATTACTATAACACAATGAACACAAAAAATATATTACATTTTTTTTTTTTTTTTTTTCTTAATAATAAATAGTAATAATATAAAAATTCATAAATCATTATTTCCAGATGGGTAACAAGTATAAAGGGAAATGTTTTTGAAAATTTTTCTCCATCACTTATCAATTCACAAGGAATTTGTAGTAATCAAGTTGACAAAATATTTTTCAATTCATTAAATGAAGCAATCCAAAAAGGAAAGGTTATTAAATAGGGGAAATAATATTCATAAAATTAAAACATTTGTTTTATTTTATATTCTTTGAATTCTTCTTTAAATTATAAGGAAATTTTTTTTTTGTTGTTATGTATCATATTAAATTTAAAGAGAAATACATGAATAAATATACATATATATATATATATATATATATATATATATATATATCACATATGTTTAATGTAATGATTTTGATTTTTCATTTTTTCTTAGGAAAATAACAAAAAATTTTTGATATTAAACTTTCAGTCCAAAAATAGTGAAGGTTAAAATTTAAAAATAAAGAATGATAAGAATGATAAGAATAATAAGAATAATAAGGATAATAATTCATTTATCCTTCCAAAAAAAAATAAACATAAATACATATATATATATATATATATATATATATATTTATTTATTTATACAGATAATATAGAGGGCTATTTTTGTGAGAGCATAGATTATTTTATTAATAGAGAAGGCTATGTAGTTTTTGATTTTATCAAAAGGGAACAACCTCATCAATCATGTTTAAAAAGTAAAAAATGTGGATTAAGAGGATCAGTAATGCATAAATAAATAAAATAAAATAAAATTCATAATTATCAATATATCAATATATCATATTATAATATATCTGTCTATGTTTTCTTAAAGGTACAATCAGATGATAGTAAATATGAAGAAAATATAAACCCCGGTGATGTTGTTGTTGCCCACAAATTTTAGGATTTCAAATTTTTTAATTATTTAATATATATATATATATGTATGTGTGTGTAAATACATTTGTGTATTAGCTACCTAACTATTTTATTTTATTTTATTTTATTTTTTTTTTTTTAAATAGCTATATAGCCAAATTAGTCTTTTTTTTTTTTTTTTTTTTTTTTCCTTTCTATTTCTATATATACATATATATATATAATCTTTATATATTTCTCTTTTGTATTGTAAGAAAAATATGTTAAAGTATACAATATAAAGAATATATAAAAAATGAAAGGCAAAGAAATATAATATTATCATCCTTTTATATTTAAATATAAAATATCCAATAATATTTTTTTAAAAAATGTATAAGATTAAATGAGAATGATATATTAACTATTTTATTATTATAAAGATATTATTATAATTAAAAATAATAAGCATAGGTAAGATTTTATTTGAATAAAACATATTCTGTTATATTTTATAGGCATATAAAAAATGTGGAAAATAAGATATACATAAAATAAATATTATTTATATTTACATATATATTATTTAAATTTTATGACATAAAAATAAATATCTATATTTTTTCTTTTATATAAATCAAATATTCCTGCTAAACAAAATACATGACAATTTTTTTAAAATTATATATATATATATATATTCATCATATATATAATTTTTATAAATATTTAATTGATTTACAAAAAGGTGAGTATATATCACCCACAAAATAAATAAATTATAAAATTATTTTAAATATAAAAACGTTTAACATTATAATAATTATAAATTATGTTCGATTTCTTATTTTATTTTTTTTTATTTTTATTTATAAATAACAATATAAAAAATTTATAAAATCCAACATCAGTTAGGAAAAAAATGCTGCATTATTATATTATTACAATTATATTTAAAGGCAAATATAAAATATATACTAATTATATATTCATATATATATATAAAAAAAAATTATCTTTTAAAATTTTTGTAACATTAAAAAAAAAGTAATATATAAATAAACATATATATATATTCATATATGTATATATTTTATTATTCATTTGTTGCTCCTTATTTATAAATAAATTTTCAATATTCCAAAAAAACTATATGAAAAAATTATAAATTTTTTTTAACCCTATATAAAGATTTCTGTTATTTTTATATATGAATAATAAAAAAAAAATATTAAGAAGGAAAAAAAAAAAAAAAATTTTAATTTCAATCTTTTCTAACAATATATTATAACTTAAAAATATATGTATATATATTATTATATGGTTAATTTTGTGAAGATCATATTTTATATATTATATATATAGTTATAATTAATGCTAGCAAGATTTGAAAAATAATCTTAAAAGATATTTTATATATTTATTTATATAAAAGCCACAAATGAATAAAAAAAAAAAAAATAAAATAAAATTATTATATGATATAAAATTGTATGGCATAGAATTATATGGTATATGGTTATAAATAAATAGAAAAAATTCCCCCCAAAAAATATATATAAGTATATCATATATATATATATATTTATTTATTATCTTCATATTGATTTATTTCTTATTTTTATTTTTATTTTTATTTTTGGTCGATTAAGATGGTGAAATTACAAAAGAATAGCAAAAGGCAAACGTTGAAACAAAAATATGCTATTATTAAAAAAGTCTCTGCTCATAAAAAGAAACTAAAAAAGATCATAAAGAAAACGAATATCCATAATAGGAGGAGCACAAAGAAATCTTTGAAGATTCCAGAATGTATATTTAAGAAAAACATTTTAGAGAATATAAAAAATTTATCTTTAAATAAAAAAAAGAAAAAAAATGATATTACAAATTGTAGAGAAATACAAATAAATCATCATGATGATACGACATTAAAAAATATTAAGTATTTTATAAAAAATGATATTTCAACAATTGAAGGTGAAGAAAATAGTAGAGATAATGAAAATATAATAAATACAAATAAGAATAATAAGAATAATAATACAAAAGATAAAGAAGAAAATATATCAGATGATTATATAAATAATTTACAATTTAGTGATTATGTTAATTTAGATTTTCTTGATAAAATGAAAATATATGATAAAATAAAAGAATGTAATTATAACAATTTGAATGAGATATATATTTATGTTGATAATTTATTAGATGTTATAAAAAATAGTGATGTTGTTTTTTATGTTATAGATATAAGAAATCCATTAATATATCTTGATAAAGATATTATAAATTTTATTAATTCTTGTAAGAAACAAATAATAATTATATTAAATAAATGTGATCTTATTGACAATGGAATTATAGAACAATGGGTACTTTTTTTTCGTACCTATTTTATAACATTACCATTTATAAGTTTTATAAATAAAAGTATATCACCCTCTTATTTAGTTAAAAATAAATCAAATGAAAAAAATTATAAAAATAATAATTATTATTATAATAATATTACAATGAATAATAATATGTATAATATAAAAACTTGTCCTATTAAAAATATAATGCAAAAATTATCTAAAAATAATCAAATTACATATGGTGTTATAGGACATATTTATACAGGTCGAAATTCTTTTATTAATACTATACTTAAAGAATTTAATTATATTAATAATATAAAAAAAGAACAAATAGATATTAATTTATCTCATAATATTAATCTATATATAAAACCTGGACTTATCTTAAAAAAAGAATTAAATAATTTACAGTTAATTAAAAAATTACATGTTTTAACACATCAAGAAATTATCACACTTCTAGAGCAATTCTTATTAACACTCACTGGAAAAAATCTAATACGCTTAATGAATCTAATAAAAGAAAATGAACTAGCTAATAAATTTAAACAAATGTGTTCAAACGACACCATCAAACAATTAGATAAGCCTAATAATAAATTACAAATAAAAAAATTTATTATTCAGTCTTATTTATATCAAAAAAATCAAGATGGACAAATAAGTAATCAAATAAATTTTAAAAATATGAAAACTTTATTTCATAATTTATTTATGAATAAAATATTTTATTATGTAATACCCAAAAGTAAAATTAGTTGTGATAATCAAAATGGAGATACACTTAAATATTTCTCAACACCCTTTGATAAAGATCTATATTATGAAGTTGATCAATATGTATATTTAAAAAAAAAACCATATACTGATTATATTATAATTAAAAGTGATAAATTTAATTTTTATAATTAATTCGGAAGAAAAAAAAAGAAAAACACCTCAAAGGAAAAACATCCTACTAATTATTTCTCAAAAAGGATAAATTTATAAATACCACCACATATATATACATGAATGTATATATTTATATATTTTAATTTATTTATTTTTTTTTTTTTTTTGTTTATACGTTTAACATAAAATAATATGACCATTATGAAAATATTATACATATATATATGTGTGTGACATAAAACATATTGTTATTTTAATTTAATTTAATTTAATTTTTTCTTTTTCTTCTTTTTTTTTTTTTTTTATGTCAATTAAAAAACGAGTGAAAAATATGTAAGCGGAAAACTTTAAAAGGAAAAAAAAAAAAAAAAAAAAAAAAATTTATATAAAATATAAAAAATATATATATATATTATATATATGTATAATATTTTATTATTAATTATTTCTATCTTTGAAAGAGTCTACTATATTTTTATATCATTCATTCTTCAAAATAATGTTAAATTTAAATGATATACATTTGGATTTTTAAAAAATATTTTATATGCAAAAATATATTATTGTTAATACCTTGATATGGGTCCTATATATATATATATATAATTTATGTATATTTTTTTTTATTCTTTTAAAATATATTTCTCTCAGAATATATTTTATATCTTTATGTATTTGTAATGTATAAATATTTATCCGCCTATAAATATTTTTTTCTTCTTTTTATATTCCTTACTATATAAATCTTCATATAGTATAAAAAAAGAATAAATTTTTTTTTTTTTAATGTTTATAAAAAAAAATATACCCAAAAGAATTAAAGCACAGATTAAATAATATATATAAAAAATATATATATATATTATATGCATATATGTTATCAAATAAGAATAATTTTTACATATAAAATAATATATATATTATCATTTATATATATATATATATATATATATATATATATATATATATATATATATTTTCATCCATTAATATATAAAATAATAAATATATAAATAAATATATATATATATATATATATATAATATATATATATATACATATATATATTTATTATATATATGTTGGGTATAGTTATATGTTATTCTTATGAATAAAAATTTATACTTAAAATAAGGCTTGATATTATTTATTGATAAATTATAATTAATATAGTACAAAAGAACAAAATAAATAATAAAATAAAAAATATATTTAAATAAATATATATATATATAAAATACATTCCACATATATATTATACATATAGATACAAGTTGGTTAATCTACACTTAATATTTTTATACATTTAATTATTTATGAAAAAATATTTAAAAAAAAAAAAAAAAAAAAAAAAAAAAAAAAAAAAATTATACATATATATATATATATATATATATATATATATATATATATATATATATATATAAACATTTATGTGTATAATTTAATTTGTTTTATTATTATTTTAAATATATAAATAGTATTTTTTTTTTTGCATATATATTTCTTTGGTCAAGATGTTCACCCTATGCAAAGGCTACAGTGAAGATGAAGATGAGGAAGAAGTAAAAGACATGATAGATAATTTTAAAGAACAGAAGAAATCATTTGAAGAAAAAATAAATTATTATAAATTAAAAGGAAATATTGAAAGAGGTTATATAACAATATATACAAATTTAGGAGAATTTCAAGTTGAATTATATTGGTATCATAGTCCTAAAACATGTTTAAATTTTTATACATTATGTACAATGGGATATTATGATAATACAATATTTCATCGAGTAATTCCAGATTATATAATTCAAGGAGGGGATCCAACAGGAACAGGTAAAGGTGGAAAAAGTATTTATGGTGAATATTTTGAAGATGAAATTAACTCAGAATTAAAACATACAGGAGCTGGTATTTTAAGTATGTCTAATAATGGACCTAATACTAATGGATCACAATTCTTTATAACCTTATGTCCATTACCTCACTTAGATGGAAAACATACAATATTTGCAAGAGTCAGCAAAAATATGACTTGTATAGAAAATATAGCTTCAGTACAAACTACAGCAACAAACAAACCAATATTTGACGTTAAAATTTTGAGAACATCAACAGCGGTAAATGTCGACTAATAAATACATACACATGGGGAAAAAAAAAATATATATATATATTATAATATATTGTATTTTTATTTTTATTTTTATTTTTATTTTTTAATGACAAACATTCTCTACAACATCATTTTTTTTATTTTTTCACATATATAATTTATTTATTTTTATTTTTATTTTTATTTTTATTTTTATTTTTATTTTTATTTTCTTTTTTAATGACAAACATTCTCTACAACATCATTTTTTTTTATTTTTTCACATATATAATTTATTTATTTTAATTATTATTTTTTTTTTTGTAATTGTACGGTGAGCACATTTTTCACATCAAAATTTAATATATACATAAAATATATATATATATATATATATATATATATATATATATATTTATTTTTTTTTTTTGTTTAATTTAAAAAATATACAAACATTTAATTAATGCCCCCCCCTTTTTTTTTTTTTTTTTTTTTTTTTTTTTTTTTTTTTTTTTTTAAATACTCAATTTATTTTTTATTCACTTAAAATATTCCAAAAGAAATATAATAAATAGTACGCAATAAATTATATATAACATATATATAATATATGAAATATATA
>NC_031485.1:1046538-1052159 GCF_001602025.1 Plasmodium gaboni | reverse complement strand
CAATAAATTATATATAACATATATATATAAAATATTATATATTTATAGTAATTAAAATTTTTCTCTATGTATATATATATAAAAGTATTTCATTATTTCAATATAATATATATACATATTTATATATAATATACAAATAAACAAAAGGTTAATGGTTACATTTTCTTTTATATACTTCAAAAGAAATAATTATAATAATAATATCATGTTTTATAAATATTATTCATATACTATTTTTTTTTATCATCTCACAAATAAATATATATAATATATATGTTGTGATTAAAAAATATTTATATAATCATAAAAAAGTGATAATAAATATATTTATTTATATTAATATTTGTTTTATTATTTTTACAAAATAATGATCTTAATATAATATAATATATATTCATTTTTTTATTTTTTTATTTTTATTTTATTTTTTTTTTTTGTCGACCGATTCTTTGTCAAGATGATTAATGAAGAAGAGCTAAGCTTGGAATCCTTAAAAAAATTAAAACAGTTAGAAGAAAAATTAAATGAAGAAAATAAAAAGGAGAATAAAAAAAAAAAGGAAGAAAATTCAGTCAATAATTATATGCAGTTCAAATCTTTAGAACATTCTTTACCTTACCAAGTCAAGAAAAAAATGAAAACAATGAAAATCAAAAATCTAGAAGGACTCAAAAAATTAACTGTTACTAATAAAAAAAAGTATTATATAAAAATATTGGATCATAAGGAAGTACAAAAAAGAAAGCACAAAAAGAAGTATGACAAGAAGGCATAAAGAAACAATATACTCTCACGTGTATTTCTATATGTATATAATATTATATTGATAAATTCATTTATTATTTATTATTATTATTTATTTTATTTTTATTTGTTTTATTTTTTTTTTTAATGTGAAATAATTTAAACCTGATTTGTGTGGCAATATCTTCATATTTGCCTTTCCAGTCAAACTTTTGACCATTCAAAGGTATAATTCGCCTTGTGCTTTTAATTATATTTTTATCTGCAAAAAGGGAAAGACAAAAAAAAATATATATATATAAATATATATATATATATATATATATATATATATATGTTCATTTATTTATTCTTTATTTTTTTTATTTTTTTTATTTTTTTTATTTTATTTATTTTTTTTTTGTATGTATAATAACTTATGTTTGTGAAAAAATTGTTTAGGTCATTTAAAATATAATTCTCATATTCATTTATCGTAGATAAGATATTTGTAGAAAAAATATCAACATCCTAGAGAAAAAAAAAAAAAAAAAAAAAAAATATACATATAATATATATACATATATATATATATATATATATTTTTTTCTTATTATTATACCCTATTGACTCCAAATTTTTTTTCAAAACTTTTTGATGTTTTAAAATTTATATTCGCATCCTCAAAATATGTAAGACATATATCTATCGTCCCCTTTTATAAAAAAGAAAGTAAAAAAATGATAATTATAAAAATGGACACACATATATATATATATATATATATATTTATTTATCTCTTATATTTTATATATTTATAACTCTTCATAATGAGTAATAATAATAAAAAAAAAAAAATTAATATTTATATTTACTGATAATAAAACTTGATCGTTATCAACAAAAAATTGTGCAGTCCAAGAACTTCTCCAAGTACTGGCGCTGATAATAAAAAAAAAAATATATACATATACATATATATATATATATATTATAAATAATTGGAAGGGAATACATATTTTAACCCATCAATATTGCAATAATTTAAATATTATTATAATTTAATTATACTGGAAGTTTTTTAAATAACTTCTATCACAACATATTATAAAAAATAAATAAAACATATCTTCTTCTTTATATGCATAAACAGATGAACAATGTTCAGAACATAATCCATTGGGTGATTTTATATGAACCTCTGGGTAATTTATAGTTTGTAAAATATTCCATTTTTTATAATTCTCATCTACATAATCAGCAAGTCTTTTATCACATTCTTTTCTAAAATATATAAATAAATATATACATATATATATATTATATGGTGCATATCATTTTTTATTTCATTATATTTTTATATTTTACCTATAATTTTCCAACTCTTCTGGATAATTTAATTCTTTTATTGTTTCCAAAATAGTTGCTGTCTATGAAAATCACATGAACATATTATATTACAAATAGATTATTATAAAATTATATTGAATTATATATATATGTGTATATGTTCATATATTTATATGTTCTTTTTTTTTTTTTTAAGTACCCTTTTTAAATGATTAACATGAACTAATGCTTTTAATTTGGGCATAAAATATAAATGATTTACTTTAAATTTTTTACACATTATAAGCTAATAAAAGATATTATATACATATAACATATTATGATAATATTATTATGTTCATTTTTTTTTTTTTTTTCCTTATAAATAAATAAATAAATATATATATATATATATATATATATTTATATTTATTTATATTTACATATTCATTCCTATCAGTAAGTAAAAAATTATAATTCTTTTCATTATAATCTTTTAAAACATCCTCAAGAATTTTTTGAATACTAACACTTGAACCAAAAAGAATATTTATATCTATAAAATGAAAAAATACATACATACATATATATATATATATATATATATATATATGTATATATTTAAAAAACATATTTTATAAAAACAAATAACGTCTGTACCTTTGACCAAGTCATATAATTTCCCTGGTTGCGAATTCATCAATACGTGTCTTATAAAATTTTTCTTTTCATTTAACATGGTATTCATTGTATTATTCTTATTCTTATTCTTTCTTTTTTGAATAATATTATATTCAAAAATTTTTAAGCGAAATAATACAAGCACAGTTGTAATTTATAATATAATATAAGTTTATTATTTCAACAAAATATTATATATCTATGTATTATATATAAACGCCTTTTTTATATATGCAGAAAAAAAAAAAAAAAAAAATTAAAAATATTAACATATTTATAACTTTATATATATCCACAATAATTACATGTCTGAACAACATGTGCCCTTTTCAAAAAAAAAAAAAATTTATATATATATAATATCATATTCATTATTATTCATTTGTATATATATGCACAAAAATATAAAAATAAAATTCTACACCCATATTAATACATACAGATATTTTTATGTTTATAATCATCTGTAATGTGTAAACATACAACCCACCCTATGTAAACAGAAAAATATAAAATATTCCATATATATACATATTTATTTATATGTGTGCATACATATTCGTAAGCTCATCATTAAATCATAATATTTACATATCATATCCAATATATTAACCGATTAATTATTTTATTAAAAATGAAAAACAAATTATAAAGTTTGACCGGAGATGGAAAAGAAAAAAAAAATTTTATAATTTTTTGAAAAAAAATATAAATCCTAACAAAGAAAATGTAAATAGACAAATAAGCATAAACAAGTATAAAATTGTTCATATAAAATGCATATTATTCAAGAAGAAATTAAAATAGCAAATATTAAGAACAAAATAAAAAAATAAAATAAATTAAATTAAACAAACAAATTTAAAATGAAACAAAAAAATCAAATCAAATCAAATGAAAGAAATATATTTGGATATTATTCATTTCAAGTTGTATATTTTTTTTGTTTAATTTTTTATATATATAAATAAATGAAACAACTTTATATATTTGTCTTTATTGGAATAATTTCTTCTATTGATTTTTCTGAATATTCTTTAATATAACCTTTCATAAAATAAATACCATCCCCTTTTCGATTATCTATAAAAAGTATTAAAGGATATCCAAATGGTAATATATATATATATATATATATATATATATATATATATATATATATATATATATATATATATTTATTTATTTATTTATATATTTATTTATTTATTTATAAATCTGTACCTATTGGTAAAAACCACAAGAAAGGTGATTCTCCAAAAACGTCCTTAAAATTCTTATACAAACCTTTATTATAATATTTCTATAAAAATAAATAAATAAATAAATATATATATATATATTTATAATAAAATGTATTAACAATAAAAGTCATTTTTATTTTATTTTATTTCATTTTATTTTATTTTATTTTTATTTTTTTTTTTCCTTCTATATAAAAATATTCCATACCGAGTAGGACTGATTTTGGTAGTTCGTTTGCTTCTCACAAAATTCGATTGTTGTCATACCATTAATCAAAAGCCTAAAAAAAAAAAAAAAAAAAAAAAAAAATATATAAACATATATATGTATATATATATAATTATATACTATTACAAATATTATATATATATATATATATATATATATATATATATTATATACATATATATATTTTTTATTTTAACCATATGTGAAAGAATAAGAAACATGTTACTATAAGAGATAAGAACGAATTTAATGTTTCTCCAAATAAAAGTAAAAACATTTCGTTAAAAGGTGTCTACAAAAAAAGAAGAATAAAAATAAATACATATATATATGCATCAACATTATATATATATATATATATATGTGTGTCCATCTTATATTTGTACATCATAATAAAGCAAACAACATATTTGAATTAATTTCATTTTTTACCTCCCCATTTTTTATTGCATCCCTAACAGAGGTAAACATGGTAATTGATACAAATACTGTAGTTATTGAACAGTATATTAAAGATAACATAAAATATTTATGATTATTATAACCAACACAATTATAAATCCAAGGACAATGATGATCCATTTTTAAAATACATGTTTTACATACACGACAATGATGAGTTCGATCAGGTTTATATTTACAACACCATTTACAATGTCTTCGTTCTCCTGATTTTTTCTTTTCTAATAAAATATTCTCCATATTTATATTATTATTTTCTTGAAAATCATTTAAACACCATTCTTCAGTATCTGGAATAGATCCAGGTGATACTATAATAGATAAAATATAATTAATTAAATACATAACTAAACAAAAATGAAAAATTCCTATGTCGATCACCCCCCTAAAAGTAAAAAAAAACATATATATATATGAAAATAGACACACACATATATATATTACTCTTTATATAACATGTTTATCCTATTTATTATTTTTAATTAAACATATCTACTTTCTCTTTAAAATTACCTCTTCAAGTCATATTTCAAGTAAACCTTTTTGTAATCCTTATAAATTAAAGGTAAACAGTGATACTATAAGAAAAAAATATATATATATATATATATTTATTTATTTATATATATAATTTTTTTGGGCTATATCAAATTTTTATTTTTTTACCATTATATATATTAAATATATTCCTAGTAATACAATAAAAATAAAGAAAACAGGCAAAAGACGAACAAACCTATTCTTATTATTCTGTATTGTAAATGATCGTTCAACTTTAGAATCATTATTTGTTCTTTCAAGAATCACATTATTTGATGTGTCTAATGTAGAATCATCATCTTCTTTTAAATTCTCTTTCATGTTTTTTGTTACATTTATAATACTTTTGTCCGACGAATATCTTATGTTCTCATCTTTTCTATTTTTCTTCTGCTTATTTTTCTAAAAGGAAA
>NC_031485.1:1045397-1046438 GCF_001602025.1 Plasmodium gaboni | reverse complement strand
TAGTACATTTATAAAATTAATGCACACGTCAGCATTTATAAAAATAATAAAAAAAAAAAAAAAAAAGTGATATTCCTTAATGGAAAATTTAAATATCCTTTATATTTATTATAATGTTACTTATTAATAAATATTCATTTGAAGAATTTTATTTTTTCTTTGTTCCATAAGCATTTTATAAAATTAAGAATCATATATTTTTTTTTCTATTTTTTAATTTATAACTTTTAAAAAATTAACATATTTTCATTTCCGATTTTTAATTTTTATATGTTTATGCTTTTATATATTAATATTATATATATATATTTCTTTATATTTTTGGTTTTAATGATGTTTTTAAATCTTTTCAAAAGAATAAAAAGAAAAAAAAAAAAAAAATAAAAGACACCATTTTTATTACATAATTTATGTATTGTAGCACATTTTATATATGTTTAATGTAAATTAATATTATCAAAATATTATATATACAAATAAATAAATATATCTATATCTATATATATATATTTAATTTTCGTCGTTCATTTATTATTAAATTCAAAAGAATATAATTTTGTACCACAATAGAAAGAAAACAATAATATTGATTCTATGAAATTTTTATTTCTGTTGTTTTTCTTCAATGTCTTATATGTCTATTATTTCAATGTAAAATATATATATATATATATATATATATATATTATTAACTTCATTTATTCCTATTTCTAATGTAAAATTTATAAAGTATATCATACGCTTTGTATAATTAGCTTTTTAATATTCTATGTTGATGGTTAAATCAAATATATAAATATATACATATATATATATTTTTTATATTTTATGCACCATATGTTTGTGAATGGTACATGATATTTTATGCACCATATGATTGTGAATGGTACATGTTTTATGTCATATATTTATGAACATGTACATGTTTTTTGTCATATATTTATGAACATGTACATGTTTTTATATCATATATTTATGAACATGTTCATATAAATATTTATATGTACATATATACTACAAATAGTGTTCTATCTTGAAATC
>NC_031485.1:1035397-1040397 GCF_001602025.1 Plasmodium gaboni | reverse complement strand
TCTTCAAATGATGATCAACACCAAATACAAAAAAATATCAGATTCAAAAATAAAAATGATAAAAATCTAAAGAATCATAAAAGAAATAAAAACTTTAATCATATCTACCAAATGAATAACAAACTGGTCTCACCCGACACATAAAAAAATAAAAATAAAACAAAATAAAACAAAATAAAACAAAATAAATCGTCATATTGTTGTTATATATATATATATATATTATATGTATGTATAAATACATTTATGTATATGCATATTTATTTAATTTTTTATATGAATATTTTTATATATATGATCCAACCAAAAAACTATAAGGAATCATACATTTATGCATCTCTCATATGAAATATTATATATATATTATATATATATATATTATATATTATATATTATATATATATATATATTATATATATATATTCATTTATATATTCATTTATGTGTGTTCCCCTTATAGGGACAAGAAAACAATTAAAAATTTAAATATTAAACTTTTTAAAAATAACCTATTTTCTAAATTTGTAGCCTCAATATCGATGTCATTTATTTTTTTTTTTTTTTTTTTCATCATACAAAATATTATCATAATGAAAAGGTTTCTAAATATACAAACAAAATAAATATTGTCATATGTTATATTGACAAAATGAACAATCATATTATATATATTATATATATATAAAATAAAGTAGTATGACATATATTTCAAGGAAGATAAAAAAAATATATCAATTTTGCACGAACAAAATGAATATATATATATGATTATATATATATATATAATATTACATTTTTTAATTTATAATATTATAAAATAATATAAAAAAAAAAAAAAAAAAATTATTTTTATTTTTATATAATTATCTCATACTGCAAAAAAGTTATTATAAATTCAAGAGGAATAAATACTTTATTATATATATATATATATATACAATTAAAAAATAAAATATATAAATATATTTATACTTTTATAATAAAAATTGAAATATCACTTAAATATGTAAAGTATTTATTTTTATAAATAATTTATAATAATATTAGTCATTTTTCTTTTTCATAATATAAATATATATATATAATATATATTTATTATAATATATATTATTTATATTACTTTATAATCTTATATGCGTTAAATATTTATACATTCAATTCTTTTTTTATTAAAATATTATATATATTTATATATATAAAATATATGTATATATATTTTTATATGTATAAATACAATTCATTCGTAATAAAAACAAAAATGCTATTATAATTTCTTAAAAGATTTATTTTTAGTTTTATATTTTTCTACATTTATCATATTTTTTAGTAAATATAAAAATATATTCATATGATATAATATATACATATATATATTAATAATTTTTTTTTTTTTTTTCTTTTGGCATATAAATGAAAAAAAAAAAAAACGAAGAAAAAAGAACAAAAAAATAAAAGGAGAAAGGAAAGAAAAGGAAATTATTTATAAAAATTATATATATATATATAAAATATATATATTTTTTCATATCAAATAAAAGAAATGATAATGAAAAAGTAAAATAATACATATATATATATATATATATATATTATTTATATTAAATATTTTAATTATTAATAAATTAAAAAATTATATTTATATTTTTATTTATTATTATATCTGTGCCAATATCATAATTTATTTATTTATTTTTTTTTTTTCTTTATTTTTTATTTTTTTTTTTTTTTGTTTCATTTAATTTTACCTGTAACTATTTTTATACATATGTATTAACATACCTCTCATATATTTAGATATTATCAGATTTATGGTTCCATACTATTAAAGTTATAAATAAATAATTTTTTTTTTTGAATATGTCTGATTTACGCTATTTCCAAACGACTAAAAAAGGAGAAATCCATGAGCTGAAAGAAGAATTACATTCTTCTCATAAGGAGAAGAAAAAAGAAGCAATTAAAAAGATCATTGCTGCTATGACTGTAGGTAAAGATGTGTCGACATTATTTTCTGACGTTGTGAATTGTATGCAAACATCTAATATAGAATTAAAAAAACTTGTTTATTTATATGTTATAAATTATGCTAAGGTTCAACCCGAATTAGCTATTTTGGCTGTTAATACATTTAGAAAAGATTCATCAGATCCAAATCCACTTATAAGAGCTCTAGCTATAAGAACAATGGGATGTATACGTCTAGAACAAATAACAGAATATTTAATTGAACCTTTGAGAAGATGTTTAAAAGATGAAGATCCATATGTAAGAAAAACTGCTGTTATATGTATTGCAAAATTATATGATATATCACCTAAATTAGTAGAAGAAGAAGGCTTTATAGATACACTATTAGACATATTAGATGATAATAATGCTATGGTTGTTGCTAATGCTGTTATATCATTAACAGATATATGTGAAAATTCAAATAAAAGTATATTAAAAGATGTTATAAATAAAGATGAAAATAATGTAAATAAACTTTTAAATGCTATAAATGAATGTGTAGAATGGGGTCAAGTATTTATTTTAGATGCATTAGTTCTATATGAACCAAAAACTAGTAAAGATGCTGAACGTGTTTTAGAAAGAATATTACCAAGATTATCACATGCAAATTCAGCAGTCGTATTATCATCTATTAAAGTTATTTTATGTCTCTTAGATAAAATTAATGATAAAGAATTTATAAAAAATGTACATAAAAAATTAAGCCCATCCTTAGTTACACTTTTATCAGCAGAACCAGAAATTCAATATATAGCATTAAGAAATATTAATCTAATAACACAGAAATTACCTAATATGTTATCAGATAAAATTAATATGTTTTTTTGTAAATATAATGAACCTGCATATGTAAAAATGGAAAAGCTAGATATTATTATCAGACTTGTATCAGATAAAAATGTAGATTTAGTTTTATATGAATTAAAAGAATATTCGACAGAAGTAGATGTCGAATTTGTTAAAAAAAGTGTAAGAGCAATAGGAAGCTGTGCTATAAAATTACCACAATCTAGTGAGAAATGTATTAATATATTATTAGATTTAATTGATACAAAAATTAATTATGTCATACAAGAATGTATTGTTGTAATTAAAGATATTTTTAGAAAATATCCAAATAAATATGAAAGTATTATTACTATCTTATGTGAAAATCTTGAATCATTAGATGAATCCAATGCTAAAGCATCTTTAATATGGATTATAGGTGAATATGTTGAACGTATTGATAATGCTGATGAATTAATAGATTCATTTTTAGAAAATTTTAGTGATGAACCTTATAATGTTCAATTACAAATACTTACAGCAAGTGTTAAATTATTTTTAAAATGCTCTAAAAATACTAAAGATATTATAACCAAAGTTTTGAAATTATCTACAGAAGAAAGTGATAACCCCGATTTAAGAGATAGAGCATATATATATTGGAGATTATTATCTAAAAATATTGAAGTTGCTAAAAAAGTTGTACTAGCTGATAAACCACCTATTCAAGAAGAAAATAAAATTACAGATAATAAAGTATTAAATAAATTAATCAAAAATATATCTATGTTATCATCTGTCTATCATAAATTACCAGAAACATTTATATCAAAAAAAAATTCATCATCTTTTAATTCAGATAATAATAATGATCATATGGAACATGATGACCATTATGATGATGATGATGATGATGATAATAACAATCATGTTCTTAAAATTAAAAAACAAATGGAAAAACAAAAATATGATAGTTATTCTAGTGATAATAAAAAATCAAATCATTCAAGATCATCAACTGATTCTTATAATAACTCATCTGATGATTTCAATTATGATAAGGATGATGCAGATGATAGTAAAAAATCTATGGATTTAATAGGATTAAATGATGACGAAGCTAAACCTAAAAAAACTGTACCACCTGTCAAAATGATTCAGGTCTTATCACCAGAGGATGCTGGTTTGAAGGGGCAGACAGGTCTCTCCATTTTTTCCTCAATCAATCGTATCGAAAGTAATAAAAGAAAATACATAAATGAATAAATATATATATATATATATATATATATATATATATGTAATATATCACGACATGAAATATTTTTTATTTTTTATAGGAAAAATTCAACTAAAAATATCAGTAACAAATCAAACTCAGAACGAAATCGTAGTATCAGGAGTTCAAATAAATAAAAATTCGTAAGAAAAAAATAATATATATATATATGTATATGTGTATATATATTTGTCTTTAGTGTTTTAATTTGTTATATATATATATATTTTTATTTTTATTTTTATTTTTTTATTTTTTTATTTTAATAGATTTGGATTGTCTTCACCTAACAATTTGGATGTACAAAATATTGCCTTTGGAGAAACAAAAGGTATATATAATATATTTAAAAGAAAAAAAAATATATTTTTTCATATATCTATAAATATAAAAATGAATATTCTTTAATATCCCTTATTGATATATACATATATATATTTATATGTTCACATATCATTATTTTTATTTTTATGTTTGTTCCTTTTAGAAATGCTCATATATTTAATTCCAAATACCTTAAATTCGAATACCCCTCCAGCAACACCCTTATTTTTACAAGTAAAAAAATATAAAAAAAAAAAAAAAAAAAAATACATACATATATATATATATATATATATATATATATATATATATATTTATATTTATATATTTATATTTATTTGTTTTGTTTTTTCTTATTAGGTTGCTATAAGAACAAATGTAGATATATTTTATTTCAATGTACCTTATGACATTTTTGTCGTTTTTGTCGAAAATTTTCATATGGAAAAAGATATATTTAAAAAGAAGTGGCAAATTATAGAAGAATCAAAAGAGGTAACAACATTAAAATTGTAACATAAATATTAAATATATATATATGTATATTGTTTTTATTTTTATTTTTATTTTAGAGTATATTAATGGCTGTAAGCCCTATGGTCATAACATCAGACAT
>NC_031485.1:1032807-1035297 GCF_001602025.1 Plasmodium gaboni | reverse complement strand
AAAAAATGAACATATGATAAAATTAATAAAAATATATATAAAATAAATAATATTATATGTGACTTACACATGCTTTTATATTAAACATATATGATAATTTTCCACATATTACAATAAAATATATATATATATATATATATATATATGTATATATATGTATATTTTTTTTTTTTTTTTTTGATAATGCTAAAAACATATATGAAAAAAATAAGTCCTTTTGGATTTATTAAGAATTTTTTTTTTTTTTTAAGTTTTAATTATAAAAAGAAGACACAAAAAAAAAAAAAAGTAAAAATAAAAAATTGTAAGTGGATAAAATGTATATATAAAAAATATATAATATATATATATATATATATATATATATATATAATATATATATATTTTCTTATTACATATGTAATTTTATATTTTATATATTATATATTATTACCAGTCACCTGTATAAGCATTCATACTATTATACTTATTATTAGATAATATGTCCTTATTTGTTACTAAGGTTTGTTTATTTCTTTGTGATTCTAATTTTGAACATTGAGTGATTCTATGTCCTAGACCACCACAATAAGAACATCCTTTGACGCCTCCGATTTCTTTTAAGTTTAATCCTTTACTATCTAACATTTCTAAGAATGGTGGTATTTTTTGTTTGGCTTCAATAAGTAAAGCCTTTAAATCTAATAATATTGCTTCTTCTTGATTTTTATTTATAAAAGTGGTTGCTATTCCTGTCTTTCCACAACGTCCTGTTCTTCCTATTCGATGTACATAATTTTCTATATCTTTTGGCATATCATAATTTATTACATGTTCAATAGATGGAAAATCTAAACCTTTAGAGGCTACATCTGTACCTACAAGTATATCTTTTTTACCTTCTCGAAATAAATTTATTGCTTCTTGTCTTTCTGTTTGTCCTAAGTTTCCATGAATAGCAACTGCATTCACACCTTTTAGTAATAAATATTCATGTACATCATCCACATCTTTTTTATTTTCACAAAAAATTAATACAGGAGGTCCTGTTTTTTGTAAGACATCTAAAAGATATGATAATTTAAATTCTTCTTTTACATATTCTACTTCTTGTATGACATCTAAATTTGCTGCACCTGCTCTACCAACATTTATAATAATTGGGTTCACTAATGTTGATTTTGCAAATTCTTGTATTTTTTTAGGCATAGTTGCACTAAATAATAAAGTCTGTCTTTGACTTGAAAAATGATCTAATGTATTACGTACTTCCTCTTCAAAACCTAAATCAATCAATCGATCAGCCTCATCAAAACATAAATATCTACATTGTTCTAATGTCATTCGTTTTTTATTTAACATATCATTTAATCTACCAGGTGTAGCTACTATCATATGTATGCTTTTTTGAATCTCTCTTCCTTGTTCATATGCACTTACACCACCAATCATACATAAAGATTTTAATACTGGAAAATTATCTTTATATAAATATTCACAAAAATATTTTATAATATTATGTGTTTGTGTAGCTAGTTCCCTAGATGGACAGATTATCAAACCTATCGGTCCTTCTCCTTCTTCTAATTTACATCTCATTTCTGCTTCTAAACATTTCATTATCAAAGGTAATACAAATACTATTGTTTTCCCACTACCAGTAAATGCTATACCTATAATATCTCTTCCTAATAATATACATGGTAATCCTTGCATTTGAATTTGTGTTGGCTTCTTAATATTTTTTTTTTTTAAACCTTTTAATATAGCCTTTGGAAATTTCATATCTTTGAAATTTTTTATTGGTGCAGGGATATTTTCACCATTAACATCAATATAAAAAATACTTCTAATTTTTTCGACATAATCTTTTTTTAATATTTTATATTTTTTAGGTAATCTCCATATCGATTCTACATTTTTTTTATATACTATACCTTTAGCTCTTTCTTTAACTGACTGTAAGGGAGCATTTAATGCTTTAGATACTTGAGCCAGAAGTTTTTCTTCTCTTTTTCGTATTTCTTCTGTCTCGTCAATTTCATCATTTTTTTTTTCTAATCGTATCTTATGAAAAGTTTCTAATAATGTTTTTTTAAAATCAATTTTAAACTCACCATTATTATCATCACATATATTATTATTATTATTATTATTACTATATTTTTTATCCTCTTTATTGTTCATCCTATCATTAGCACCTCTTCTTTCTTCCTCTTCATAATTTTCATCTTCTTTGTTTTTTTTGGTTTTTTTTTTTTCTTCTACAAAACTACTTACTAAATTATCCATAAATCTTTTTTTCCTAACACTCAAAGGTTCATAAACAAAATCGTCGCTACTATCATCTTTATTGTTTTCTTCCTTCTCATCCTTTCTATTATTGTCATATAACGAATTATTATTCATTATTATTATCTAACAAATAATAGTTCAAAAAATGGAAAAAGAAATAATATCCTAAATATAAATAAATAAATATATATATATATATATATATATATGTATATG
>NC_031485.1:1024824-1032707 GCF_001602025.1 Plasmodium gaboni | reverse complement strand
CTTTCTTTCTACTTAAAAAAAAAAATAAAATAATAAAATAAAGAATTATATAGAATAAAATAAAAGTACATGATATTATTGTAAATATTGAAATAAAAAAAAAAAAAATACTATATATTATATATATATATTATATAATTTCAAATTATTCAAATAATCCTTTTCATTAATTTAATAAGAAAAATATAAATATATATGAAAATATGCAAATGTCTTTCCTTTTATGATTTTATATTTTTATAAAAGATGATGAAAAGTATTTTATTATACTGTTAATATTATTTTTTTGTATATTAGTCTTTTTAAAAGAACAATTAAAAGAATAAGTGAAAATATATATATATATATATCGCCTTATTTCTTATTGACCATATATATGAGTTCTATTTTGATGTCTTTGTGCATGAAAGTATAAATAAATTTAAAAAAATTTTTAATGATAATGTAAAAATGATAAAACCTTTATTTATTATATATATATATATATATATATATATATATATTATTTATTAAATATATATTTATAAAATATATTTACACTCTCCCCCAAAAAAATATATTTTATATATAATATATTTATATACAATTTTCGTGTGCTTTCTGTATGTGATGAATTTTTTTTTTTTTTAAATAAAATATAAAATATATATATTTATCAAATATATAATTTTAATTTTTGAATAATTAATAAAATATATTTTTTTTTTTATTAATTTTAAAATAACTGAAAAAAAAAAAAATTTCCCACGCCGGGACTCGAACCCGGGTCGTTCGGGTGAAAGCCGAATATCCTAACCGCCTAGACTACATGGGATTCAAAGATATGTAATTAACAGTGAATTATATATATTATTATATATATATATATATATATGTACATATTTTTTATAAATGTAATATATGCACAAAATAAAATACATGTACATATATAAATTTTTTGTATACATATATTATATATATATAATATAATATATTATATATATATTTTTTTGTTTTTTTTTGAAACTGTAAAAGCTAATATTAAATTTCCGAAAGGAAGATTTCTCTATTTTATAATTTTTATATTAATACAATATTATTGTTACATAAAAAAAAAAACAAAAAAAAAAAAAAAAAGAAATTTTTTCATGTTATTATTTTTCACTATTTTGGAAAAATATAAATGAATTAATATATGTATGAAAATTATATGTCTTCAATAATAATTTAAGAAATTAACAAAATATATAATTAATTAATTGGCATTATATAAATAAATATATATATATATATATATAATATATAATATGTATTATATATATACAGTTATATATATTGTGAAATATTGTAGCACAAAAATTTTAATATAATAATATATCACATATATATATATATATATTGTTAAAAGAATAATTTCATTTTTACCATTTTGCTTTTTTTTTTTTTTTTAGTTGTTTTTAAAAAGGTTTAGAAGAAATTCATAAAAGTAATTATATATAAATTATGTAATTTAATAATATTATGTTTCTTACTTTATTCATTTATATATTTAACTGTTTTATTTTATTTATTTATTTTTTTATAAGCTTATTTTAAAATAAAAATTCTTCGAATATAAAATTTATTTGCCATATAGTGTTTAGTTCTTCTTTTCTTATATTTCTATTTTGGTTCATCAAAATATGTGACTAATAAATATTATTATATATATTTATTATATTTATAAATATAACCTAATTTTAACATAATGTTTTATATGTGTTCATATTATTTTAATTTTTAAGAATATATATTTTTGATTTTCCTCATTTGGCTTTATAATATTATATGCATATTTATATATGTATTTATATATGTTTTATTAACAAAATAGAAAGATTATATTTTTGTTTGGCATTTTTTATTTTATTTTTTTTCTATTCCAAAAATATAAATAATATATATGTATATTTTTAATTTATATTTATTACACGTGAGTGTATATTTTTTTGAATGATATAGTATATATATATATATTTTTTTTTTTATTTATTTATAAGATGAAAATATTGTCTTTTACTTTTTTTAAAACACGCAAATCTAGATTTTTTCATTATTTCAAATAAGTCTTTATTTCAAAATTTTTTTTTTTTTTTCTTTTTAAGCTTATCATTTTAAGTTGTAAAAAAATTTGTATAAACCCAATCATATGTATATATAAATATTAGTATGTATGTGTATATATATATATAATTATAATTATAAATATGCAAAGTATTAATAATATAACAAGCATTGACGAATTACTATATTTGTTCGATTCTCTCATAAATGATGGACACATTGTAAATATAAAAAATTATATAAACATATATATATATATATATAAAGGAACATAATTTTTTTTGCCTTTAATAATATTTATTTATTTTCATATTAACAAATTATACAAGTTGTACTTATCATTTTATTATTTTTTTTTTTTTAAATATTTTATTAGATAACCATCTTGAGCATAAAATATTCACTCAATTTACCGTCTGATTTATCTCAAAAGTATAAGAACAACAAAAAAAAAAACATAATGTCAAATATGAAATATATATGATTATATTTTTGTTTTTGGGCCTTCATATATATATAACTGTTTTAATGTGATTTTTGGATAGTCCAACATTATATATATATATATATATATATATGTATATTTTATTTTTAGATTTATACAGTTTTACTTTGAAAGGAGAAAAGAGGAACTTCGAGCAACATATCTAGTAGAAGGTTATAAAAAGGATAACATTGAATATATCTGTGCTATATTAAATGATGAAGATATATCAGGTATGATAGAAAAAAAAAAAAAAAAAAAAAAATATATGAAAAAGCTAGCTCTTAATATTATATATATATATATATATATATATATGTGTATATTTTTTTTTTTCTTTATAGAGTTAAAAAAAGATGAAGGTAAATTCTCTATAAGAATATATAGCATACAATCGAATAAAAGTAGATCAGATTTGTCCCTCTTATGGAGACAAGTAATAAAATTATAGACATAATAATTATTTAAGATATCTTAAAATTTTTTTTTAATATATAATAATTGTATTATATTTTATATATTTTTATCATTTGAAGGAATTGAATGAGTTAAATAAGTTATACCAGAAGACTGATTTAAAGCGTCAATTAATTGTTCCTCAGTAATATAAACATATATATATATATATATATATATATGTATATTTTTATATTTATTTATATTCATATATATATTTTTTTTTTTTTTTTGTTTTTTTTAACTTTCAAGTTTTTCTGATATTATCCTAGATGATCTGAAAGTTAAACCTTTTGAAAATAATTCTGCTACTCCTAATATTATTCAATCAAGTCAAAATGATATAAAAGAAGATAATAAAAACAAACCCAATACTCCTATATCCGTTAAAATAAAAAAAGAAATTAATGATGTGAATGAACCTTTATCTAGTAATAACACCAATATAGACAAACCAAAAAATCTGAAACAAAATAATATATATAGTTTTATTGAAAAAGAAAAAAATGTTGATAATTATTCAAATAATATAAAAGATGTAAATGAAAATAATAAAACAACTACATCTAGTGTAATCAATACAGGATATAACAAAGGTAATGATAATATAAATAAATTATTAGAAACTTCATCAATATCAAATAAAAGAAAAATGAATTTTGAAGATAATGTTTTTAAAATAAAACGTGAAAATATTTCTATAGATTCAAATAATAATGATATTAACAAAATTGCATGTGATGATAGTCCGGATAGTAATCATATAAATAATTTTGAAAATAACATCGCTTTAAATAATAAGCGAATAAAAAAAGGTCAGAATTAAAATATGTTAAAAATTGACCTTGTCACAAAAAAGAAAAATAAATAAATAAATAAATAAATACATACATATATATATAGAGAGAATGTTATTAAGTTTATTTATATTTTATATTTTATACTATTATTATTTTTTTTTATTATAGAAATTGAATATGATCAAAGTGCCGATTCATCCAGTAAATCAAGTGACAAAGATTTGTTACATGAAAACTTTGAAGGTAATAATAATAAGGAACATAACATTTATCCTATAATAATTAAAATATATATAAATGAATAAACAATAATGTCTACATATAATAGATTATATACTTATAATATGTATATATGTATATATATATATATATATATATATATATTTTTTTTGTGATTTTTTCCCCTCTCTTTTTGTAGCTTCCAAATGTGATAGCAAATCAAAGTTGTTCGAATATGGTATTGAAAAAAAAAAAAAAATTAAAAAAAAATTAAAAACAAAATTAAAAACAAAATTAAATATATTTTATTAATAATATGTATATATATATATATATATATAAGTTTATATTAATTTCTTCTTTTTCTTTTTCTAAAGATTCGAATGATGAAGAGACTGAAGTAAACACTTCTGAAGAAAATGAGAAACCTCCAAGTGTTTTACCAGAAATTAAAACAGTAATTATTATATATATAATATTTATATTATAAGATATATATATATATATATATATATATATATAATTATATATATATATATTTATATATTTATTTATTTTATTAGGTTAAACAAACACATATGTATTATGAGAATGGTTATTTGGTTACCCTCGACAAAAATACATGTGTTAAAGTAAAAAACGAAACATCGACAACAAACGATGTTAATAATGTTCTTAAGGAATCCATTCCGTCAAATAATAAAAAAAGAAAAGTTCTTCAACAAACTTTGTTAACGTAATAATAAAATAAATAAATAAGTACCAATATATATATTTTTTTCATATTTCTTATTTATATTCCTTTTATTTTATTATTATTATTATTTTTTATTTTTCCCCTTTTTATTTATAGGAATTTTTTTAAAAAGAAAAAGTAACACAAATAATATTTCAATTCAGTTAATTTTACCCTATTTCATTTTTATACTATATTAACCTAATTGTTATATATTTAATATTTTTTACTGTTGTTTTTTTTCTTTATTTTTTTTATTTTGTTCAAGAATTTTTTTTTTTTTTTTTTTTTTTTAATAAAAATTTTTTTTTTTTTTTTTTAACAGAATGAGAAAAAAAAAAAAAAAAAAAAAATGAATATATGTATAAAGTAAATAATTACAAATATATGTTTAAATAATTATATATATGCAAACATATATATATATATATATATATATATATATATATATGTGTAAACATTGTGTATTTTATAAGAAGATATTACTTATTAAGCACAGTGCCTTTTTCAATTAATACTTTAAATAAATAAATATAAAAGTAAAAATATATATATATAAATATATATATATATGTGTGTGTATACTTAATTATATTTTATGTCAATTAATTTTTGCCATTCTCTTTTCCCATCATATTACCAAAATCAGAATTTTTTAAATTCTCAAATAGGTTTTTATATTTGGGATCATTAGCATACTTAGATATTAATTGTGGATTACTCATCATATTCTGCATCATTTGAAAAAATTGGGGGTTATTAAAAAGTTCTTTCATTTCGGGGGAATTTAAATCAGGCATACCACCGGGCATTCCTCCTGGCATACCACCTGGAAATCCACCGGGCATTCCACCGGGCATACCTCCTGGCATACCACCTGGCATTCCACCTGGCATTCCTCCTGGAAATCCACCTGGAAATCCTCCTGGCATTCCACCCGGCATACCTCCTGGGAAATCTCCAGAAAAGTCAGGTTCACTATAAGACGAATCAGACGAATCTGAATCATAATTTTCTCTTTTATTATTAGCTTTATTATATGCCTTTTCAGCTGCTTTCCTAGCTGCTAATCTTTTTTTCAATTCTTTTTCTCTTTTTTTTCTTTTTTTTTCTTCTTCTCTATTAATTTTGGATCTTCTCTTTTCATAAATCTTTTTATATTTTTCTTCGATCAATTTTTGCATATCCCATAAGTCTTCATCATAATCAATCTTTTGACCTTGTTCAATATCAGCGTGTGCACATTCCCATTTACCCATATGTCTATAAGCTTTTGCTCTAACTTTATAAGCATTAGCACTATCGATATTTAAATTTAAGGCTTCAGTGCAATCTCTTATACAAGCTTTGGGTCTTTTTAGGCTTAACAAAACGGAAGCACGTTTTGTATATATCATAGCAGATGGCTTACCAAAGGCAATTATTTTATTATATTTTTCTAATGCTTCTTCTAATTTATTATCTTGAACAAGTTCAGCAGCTTCCATTTTTAAATTACTAATTTGTTCTAATACTTCATCAGATAAATCTTCATCTACTATTGGTGCTAATGGAGGGCATTCAATAGTTTCTTCTACCATAAAATCTTTACATCTTTCATCTTCTTCCTCTTCCTCTTCTTCTTCCTCTTCTTCTACATCATCTTTATCATCTTCATCTTCCTCTGCTTCTTCTTCATCTGATTTTTCTTCTGTACTTTCATCACTTGCACTCTTCTCAAAAAATTCTTTGTCTTTACCAACCTTACCTCCAAAACTTTCAATGAATGTTTTAAAGAACCCCAATTCTGGTTTCAATAAAATGGATGGGTCTTCTTGACAAAGTGTCACAAACTGTTTTAAGTCTTCAACTACAAATAAAACAAATCATAAATAAATAAATAAAAATATATATATATATATATATATATATATATATATGAGAATTTTTTTTTTTTTTTTTACAATATGTAAAACAAAATAAAATAAATATTATTGTAAATATATATATATATATATATATATATATATATATATATATATATATTATATACATATATATGTTATATATAAATATATATATTCATTTAATATATAATCTTACCTTTTTTCTCATCTATCATTTTGTATAATATAGTTCTATATCTATATATATTTATATTTATTTAATTTCTTATTTCGTTTCTCTTACAATATATTCTTTTTTATTGCTATATAATAATTTCAAGATTTCTCTTTATATCTTATCAAAAATAAATTAATTATAAATGTCATAAAACTGTTACATATATAAATGCAAATTTTTTTATAATTTATAAAAAATTTTAATGATAAATATATTTTTAATCTTAAAAAAAATATTTATTCAGCAATTAAAAAAAAAAAAAAGAAAAAAAAAAAAAAACTATAATATAAAATAATATAATATATATATATATATATAATCCTATTTTTTTATTTTATATAAAAATATATATTAAATGTTCTTTTTTTTTTTTTACTATAAAAATATATTCAAGTAGATATTTTAAAATATATGTATAAAAAAAAGTAGCATTATTATTATATATATTATATATATAATAATGCTACATATATATAAAGTACATATATATATATGTATATATATATTAATATAATATATTTCATTACATACCTATAAAAATATATTACTTTTATAAATATTTAAATTATTTTACTATTATTATTATATTATATATTTAAAATTGCATGATAATATGATCACACAAAATTTACTTTAATCTTAAGTAAAAATTTCTACAATAAAATGAAAATATATATATTATATTTAATATATATATTATAAATTATGATATTTAATTTTTTATTTATTTTTTTTTGAAATACAATCCCATGGAAAATATTATTTTGTACTTTTTTCTTAAAATGAGAAGTTTATATATATATATATATATATATATATATATATGTATATTTATTTATGTAGCTACGAATATGTTTATATAAAGTTAATTCATATAGTATAATATTACTGCAATATAAAAGAATAAAAGAAAAACTTGACAAAATATTTAGGTACTGTGTGTATTATTTTAGAATTATAATTTTTTCAGCATTTATTTTTATATTTATAAGTATTATATGAA
>NC_031485.1:1017857-1020357 GCF_001602025.1 Plasmodium gaboni | reverse complement strand
TATATATATTACATTTTTAATATATGAATTAATTAAACAGTATATTTATTTTTATTATTTTTTTTCCAAATACAAAAAAAAAAAAAATATATATTTTTCCTTCAAATATATTTTATGTAATTTTATATAAATAAATATATATATTATGTCACTCTTATAAAAAATAAAAAAAAGATAAATTAAATTATGAATATATATATATATATATATATATATATTTCCCCTTTGTATATATTATAAATGGGAAAATAAAATATATGATAATTACAAAATATTTATAATTTTAGAATACAAAATAATATTATTAATATATATATATATATTTATATATTGTTAATAAATTAATTCTTTAAACATTTTACTTTATTTTATTATTTTTTCTCCTTTATTAAATATTATTTATTTTATTAATATTATTGATATTATTATATATTTTTAATGTACTCTTATTTTTTTATTGTTTAATTTGTAATATTTGTGAATGCATATTAATTTTTAAAAAAAAAAAAAAAAAAAAAAAAAAAAAAATGACATACGTTAACATAACGGTAAAATGGAAAAATCAGGTTTTCAATAACATAGAGCTTGATATATCTGAGCCGCTTATATTATTAAAAACTCAGTTGTGGTATTAAATAAATAAAAATGAAAATGAAATAAAAATATGTATATTTATATATATATATATATATATATATATATATATTTATTTATTTATATTCTTTAATATCTCTATTATTCATTTTATAATATATATTTTTTTTTTCTTTTTTATGCTAGGCAACTGACGAATGTTCCACCTGAAAAACAGAAATTAATGTACAAGGGATTATTAAAAGATGATGTTGATTTGTCTTTATTGAACATAAAAGAAAACGATAAATTTATGCTTGTAGGTTCGGCAGAAGCATTAATTGAGAAACCAAAGGATATAATATTTGAAGAAGATTTATCGAATGAAGAAAAACAAAAAATTCATACAAAAGAAAATATTGTATTTGAAGAACAAGGGATAGTAAATCTTGGAAATACGTGTTATTTTAATGCTGTACTACAATTCTTAACATCTTTTGATGATTTAGGAGATTTTCTTAGAAATTACAAAACAAAAGAAAATAAATTAATAAAAACAAATAAAGATATATTATTTGATTCATTTATAGAATTTTCTCAATCATTTGAGAAATCATCAGAACCATATGTCCCTATGGCTTTGTTAAAATCTTTTAGAGATGTATATCCAAAATTTAAAAGTGTAAATTTAAGAACTAAGCAATATGCACAACAAGATGCTGAGGAATGTATGAATGCTATTTTAACTTGTTTAAATGAACAAACAGATAATAAAATTATTGATAAATTATTTTCTTTTCAAATTATTAGTAATATCAAATTTTTGGAAACTGTAGAAGAATACGAACAAAGAGAAAATAAAGATGAAAAAAAGGAAGAAATACAAAATAAAAATATTGTGATTAATAATAATGATAATAATACTAACAATAGTAATAATAGTGAAAATCAAAATGATACTAATACAAATGATATATCTAATAATAATATTGTTGAAACTACACAAGAATTTAATAATAAGCTAATATGTTATATGGGTACATCTAATACACCAGTAAATCATCTACATGAAGGAATACGTTTATCATTACAAGAGAAAATACGCAAAAATAGAAATGAAGATAATAAAGAATGTATATATGAAAAAAAGTCAGAAATTAATTCTTTACCTCCTTATTTAGTTGTACATTTCTTACGATTTGAATCAAAAAAAATTGTAGAATCTAATAATGCTGTATCTGTTGTTACAGCCAAAATATGCAGAAAAGTTTCATTTCCTGATACTTTTGATATGTATGATTTTTGTTCAGAAAAAATTAAAGATGAATTAAAAATTGCAAGAGATGTCATTATGAAAAGAAAAGATAAAGAAACCTCTTCAGACGGTCAAAAACTAAATGAACAAAATATACAAGAAAATAATAATGACAATCAATCCAATAAAAATACCTCAAATGATAACCCTAATGTAAACGAACATACAAATCAAACAAAGGAAGAAGAACATATTGAATTACCTACAGGAGAATATGAACTTATATCGGTAATCACACATAAAGGAAGAAATGAAGAAAGTGGTCATTATATTGCTTGGAAAAAAATGAAAAAATTTATTAATTCAAATTGTAAGTTAGATCAAAATGAATCAAATAATAAAAAAAATAAAAATGCAAATGATTCCTTATGGTTAAAAATGGATGATGATAAAGTCAGCACTCATAAATTCTCTTCCATCGATTTTTATGGAGGATGCAGTGATTACAATATTGCTGTCTTACTGTTATATAAGAGAAAAACTATATCCTGCACAACAGATGAAATAACTACCCATATGAAGCAATAGCATATAAAGTAGATTATAAAAAGGGGATGAACTAAACACTTAAAATATGATAGATAGATAAATAAATAAATATATATATATTTA
>NC_031485.1:1000751-1017757 GCF_001602025.1 Plasmodium gaboni | reverse complement strand
ATTATGCTTAAATAATAGCTTAATATTTTTTCAATATTAAATATATAAATATATATATATATATATATATATATGAACATATTACATATTTTTAGTTTTTAAAAAAAAAGAGAGTTATTTCTTTTTATAATAAATGAAAATTATACTATTCAAAAAGACATATATATATATATTTTTTTTTTTTTCTCATTCATATTCATATTATAATAACATAAAATATATAATATATATTTATGTTCATATATTATATAACAATAATGTATAAAAATTCATACACACATTTTATATATTTCATGTATATATAAAGAGAAAAAGGAATTTAGTATTAGATTCTTTGAATGTAAAAGTAAATAAAATTTACACATAAATATAAATATATATATATAAATATATTTATTTATGATTAATTATATCATATTATGGCAACATAATGATATAAAATATAAACGTATATATAATATATATATATTTTTTTTCTATGTATGAATTTCTTTTTATCCCCAATGATTAAATATATTTATATATATGTGTATAATAATATATGAAACCAAATAAATAAATGCATTTACATTAATTCTTCCTCTTTTTTTTTTTTTTTTTTTTTTTATAATCATCTGATTGTATATTTAACACATAACATATATATATTCACATATATATATATTTTTTATCTCCATATTGATTTCTTTTGGCTTAATTTTAATTTTTTTTTAATATGGAAAGCTTAAGCATAGAAAAAAACAGTACCCCCTTTGGGAGGTCCGAATATAGAACATTCAACTCTGAGTTGAATTATACTTTGATGGATTCCTCATTAAACCATTCTTCCATATTAGATAATTCTATGAAAATTGAAAAAGATAGCAGAGATAAGAGACTACAGAAATTGAATCAGAATATTGTTAGTGAATATGAATCTGGAAGACAAAGTGTTGTATTTACTCAACAGAAATATAAACAATTATTAGAAGGATTTTTATTATTTGTACAAACTAATAAATATATACATCAAAAGATTACAGAATTAAGAGCAGAAGCTATTGATGAATATAATAGAATGCAAAATAAAAACATCCCAAATATTATAATACATCAAAGACTTATATGTAATATTAATAATTTCCAAACAGGAAATGAACAATTCGAATTATTAGCAAAATGTTTAATTAAAGAACCTTATTTAGCTTTACCAGCATATCAAGCTGCTATAAAAGAATTATGGAAATCTGAAGATAGCAAAGTAGATATAGATCCTCCTAAAATTGGTATATGTGGTTGGTTAGGTAGACATCATGTAACACCTAGAGGTTTACAAAGTTCTATGATAAATAAATTAGTAGCTGTTGAAGGTGTTGTTAATAAATGTTCTACGGTTCAACCTAAATTAGTTCAATCTGTTTATATAGGTGAAGCTGTTCATGATCTCAATGCAGATGCAAAAACTAGTGAGAAAACTGTACATCTAAGACCACATTATGATATAACTGATTTTGATAAAACAGCCAAAGATTCTGGTAGACCTCCTGCATCAGATCCTGAAGGGAGAATTATGCATAAACATGAAATAGGTTTATGCAAATATAAAAATCATCAAAAATTTGTTATACAAGAAACACCAGAAGATGCACCCACCGGACAAATGCCTAGATGGGTTGAAGTAATTGTAGAAGATGATTTATGTGATATTGTTAAGTGTGGTGATCGAGTAAGAGTATGGGGTGTATATCGAGCTAATTGTGGACAAGCTAATAGCACAAATAGTGGTTTAGGGCGCTCTTTTTTAATAGCAAATAATGTATTAGTAAAAAATAAAGAAACATATGATTCCAATTTATCTATATCAGAAGCAGATAAAAAAAATTTCCATGCATTTGCAAAAAAAGATAATACTATTGATGTATTAGGTTATTCATTTGCTCCTTCAATATGTGGTCAGGATATTGTAAAAAAAGCTATCGTCCTAATGTTAGCTGGAGGAACTGAACGTGCTCTACCTTCTCATCATATTAGAGGAGATATACATATTATGCTTGTAGGAGATCCAAGTTGTGGCAAATCACAACTTTTGCGTTATGTAATGAGTATCATGCCAGGAACTGTTTCAGCTACTGGAAGAGGATCATCTGGAGTCGGTTTAACAGCTGCTATAGTTACAGATCAAGATACAGGAGAACGTGTAGTTGAAGGAGGTGCTATGGTTATGGGTGATAGACGTGTTGTATGTATTGATGAATTTGATAAAATGCAACCAACAGATAGAGTTGCTATACATGAAGTTATGGAACAGCAAACTGTTACTGTTGCTAAAGCAGGTATACACACTACTTTAAATGCAAGATGTACTGTGCTTGCAGCTGCTAATCCTTTATATGGTTGTTGGAATGATGCTCTAGATATGGGTCAACAATTACAATTTGAACCTTCACTTCTTTCTCGTTTTGATTTAATCTTCTTAGTAAGAGATAGTGCAACTGAACAAGATGATGAAAGAATAGCTGAATCAGTTTTAAGAAATGTAACTGAGAAAGCTAAACCTATTATGAATGAAAGTAGAAATAATCAAAAGAATTTTGTTATACAAGCAGATAGTTATGATATTAATCCAAAAGCACAACATATAAGTATATACAATGAAAGAGATATAAATCAAAATAATGCTGATAATAATAATATGCAAGAAAATGAAGAATATGAAACTCCAATTTTTGCTAATAGAGATGAAATGATATATTATGATAAAAATGGTGTAGAACATGAAATTCTCACAGTTCCTTTTTTTAAAAAATATTTACATTATGTTAAAAATATTTTCTATCATGAAAAACAAAGAACAGATGGATGGAAACCTTATCCAGAGGTTAGTGATGAAGCTTGTGAAGTTATTACAGAATTATATGCTGATTTGAGAGAAAGAGCATCCAAATATTCTCACAACAAACTTATACAAGGAGTAACACCAAGAACATTAGAAGCTATTATACGTATTGCTTCATCGCATGCAAAACTAAAATTAAATAGATATGTAACTAGTGTAGATGTTAATTATGCTAAAAAATTATTAATGTACACCTTATTTGGAGAAGAAATTGTTGAATCAAATGAAGAAGAAGAAGAAGATGAATATGAAGAAGACGAATTAGAAGAGGAAGAAGATGACGATGATGATGAAGAAGAAAAATTAAAAAAGAAAAGAAGACAAAGACAAAAAAGAGCATCCAAAAAAAGATCTGGAGAAAAAAAAGATTTAGGAAGTAATAAAAAGAAAAAGAAAAAATCTGAACAAACAGATGAAAATGGTAATGAAAATTATATGATAGATGATATTCCAAGTAATAAAACTAATGATACATTAGATATTAAGGAAATTGAGAGATTGATTGTTGAAAATGTTACTTTGAATGACCCAGGGGATGGATTAAAGGATGTGGAGTTACTAGATTTGGTACTAAAAAAAAAAAAAAATATATATGTATATATATATATATATATATATATATATATATATATATTTATTTATTTATTTATATTTATATATTTATTTATAATTTTATTTATTTTATTATAGATTATACTCGGAAATAAAGATAAAATGCCCGAACTTTCAAAGCTTGATATTAATCAACTACGTCAAATAATAAATTCATTAAACGATATGGACGGAGCACCAATTTATTATGTAAAGAAGGATAAAATAGTTTATAAGTGTTAAAAGGATATTTTTTTACAGACCCATATATTATATGTACAATACATATATATATATATAATTTATATTTTGTTTCATTTTATTCTATCTTTTTTTTATTTTTTGTGAAGTAAGAAAAATGTGTGTGTTCATTTTTTAAATTGTGTAATATTAAAACATATAAAAGTTCATCTTAAAATTTGGGTACATAATAAAAAGTATAAAAGTTTATTTTAAAAATTTTATAATTTAATAAAAGAAATTGAAAAAATAAAATAAAATGAAATAATTTTATAATCAAATAAAAATAAAACAAAGTTAAAATGAAATAAATTATATTTTATAGACTTATAAAAAATAAAATAATATAACATAAAATTATATATATATATTATCCAATTACATTAATTTGTGGGCCTTGAAATAATTCTTCAAGTGAACAATAGAGTAAACTGTTATTACTACTAATATGATTATTTCGAGAATGTAACAATAAAACATTTTATTATGAACAGATTTATTGTATTCATACAAATTGGATGCCTATAAAAAAAATAAAAATAAACAATTATATATAAATATAAATAAATAAATAAATATATATATATATATATATATATATATATATATATATTTATTTATTAATTTTTGTACCATTTGTTTTTGATATATTTGCTGTAATTTCATCGAATTAAATTTTTTCTTCAAATTATTTAATATTGTTAATGTTTCACTTAGTTCTGATTTTTTTGCCAAATTTTCTGGATCAATATCCGAACCTCCAACTTCAATTGACAAGCTCCATTTTATTGCTGTACTTTTAAACCAGTTGGTTGAAGGGCATGAAATACAAATATGATATAATCCATCCTTAGTTGATAAATATGATATCTTACCTAAAAAATATTTTAAATAAATAAACATATATATGTTATATTTATATAATTATATAAAAAATATAACATATCATAAAATATTTTTTTTTTTTTTTTAAATACCTTTCCTTATTTTGGATGTATCATGAGAATATAATACTTTTCCATTTTGATCTTTCACATTAATAAGACATTTTACATCTATAAATAAAATATATAAAACATATAAATATAAATATATATATATATATATATATATATATATATATTTATTTATTTATTTATTTTTATTTTTATTTTTCTTATTACCCTTCAATCCATAATTATCATATGTTGCTGTTATAACTACATTATTTGCCACACTCTCAACAAAACATTTATCAACACCTTCTTTCACAAAAAAATAAGCACCTCTTACATTAGAAGAATTCAAAAATAAAACAAACAACAAAAGTACAACTGTTTTTATTTCTTTAATTATTTTCATCATTTTTATATTTTAAAATGGTTTCCTTTCTTCTTATTATTAATACATATAAAAAAAAAAAAAAAATCAAAAAAAAAATTTATTTAGAACGAGCTTTGGTGGCTCACAAAAGGAAAATTTAATAAAAATATATATAAATAAATAAATAAATAAATATATATATATATATATATTTTTATTTTTATATCCTCTGATAATATATAAAACATATTCCTTATTATCTCATATTTACAAAAAAAAATATAAATTCTAAAAAATTAATTCTTTTATGTCTTCAATTATTGTTTATTAAATAACTTTATTTCTGCTCATAATGTTTCATTCGAAAAAAAATTTTGTATAACTTTTTTTTTTTTTCTCTTATTATTGTGTTTTACTTTTATAGTTCTCTTTTTATTTTTCACTTATTTTACTATTTATTTTTTTTTTATTTTATTATTTTATTTTATTTTTTTTCCGGGCTTCTCATTTCACCCTATTTATTTTTTTTTTCTTCCAATAATTTTAAACCTCCTGAATAAAAAAAAAATACAACCTTTTGTTGTACATAATATTTTTTGACAAACAAAAATTTTTTCAAAGGATGTAAATTATAAACATAAAAAATAAAATATTATACATATATATATATATATATATATATATAATTATATTATCAACATGTAAAAAAAAAAATATATATATATATATATATATATATATATATATATTTACTTATATGTGTTAATTTTTTTTTAAATTCTTTAAATAATGAATAAAATATTTCATTTGTATAACCTAACACATTTATTCTTTTTTATTTTAACATTGTTTTAAGATTATAAAATATGCATAATATTTTTTTTTATATATAATATTAATATATATGTATTTATGTATTTAAAAAAAAAAAAAAAAATGAAGTCGCCTTATAAGTTATAAAATATATATATATATATATATATTTATATAATTTTTTGTTGTAAGGCGAATAATAAACAAAATTAAAATAATATAATATAAATGAATAGCATATATACATAATTATATATATATAATATATATATGTATATGTACTAATTATATATTTTATATAAATATATATTTCTCATGTTATCTTTTTTACATATTATTATGCTAAATGTATAATTGAGATATATATATATTATATATATTATATATTTTTGATAATATTATATTTATTAATTATAAAGAATTAATACCCATCCCTTTTTATAAATAAGTAAATAGAAAAAAAAAAAATAATAATAAATAAATAATAAATAAATAAATAAAATAAAATATAAAAAGAAACTATCTATATGTATATATGTACAATATATTGTTTTTTTTTTGTTGTTTACACTCTAATTATGTTATATATTTTTGTATTTTGAAAAGATATGTGAAAAATATAAGATTTTTTAGGTCCTTTTATTTTTTTTATTATTTTATTATTATATATATTTTTATAATAGTTGATAGTATAATTATATGAGTAAAGATAAAGAAGAACAAGATGACGTCGAGAAATCTGGACTTGGAATTGGAAAGGAATATGAACATTATGATGAAAAAGATGACAGAATAATATCTACAACAGATGTTGACAGGGGATATATTAGAAATGATACTGATAGCAAAGTATGGATTTGTGACAGAGGAAATAAAAAGATTGAGAAAATTGAGAGTGATGAGAACGTAACGTATACAGAAGAATATACTAATGGCAAAAAAATAATTATTGATAAAAATATGGAATCTTTTAAAAAATACTGCCCAATCGAATATCCTAAAAACCGTTCGATAAATGGAATTGATGATTTTATAAGTACAAAAAATAATTTATATGAATTTAAAAATGAAATATTAAAAAATTTAAATATTGATAAAATATATTATGACTTAAATAAAATAGAACATAAAAAAAATTTATTAAATAATGATGATTGTCAAAAGAAAAAATGGTATTTAAATTTTCAACCATTAAATAATATATCTATTGAACAATATTGGAAATATGAAAAAGTAACCTTACAAGATATATTAACATCTAATATTAATTTATCAGAAAATATAGAATTAAAAAAAAATAAAAAATATCTTAAATATATATCACGTAGTATATTAAAAGGAAATCCTCATGCATCATTAATTAAAAATGCATATAAATATACAGAGAATTATATAAATACATCAGAACTACAATCAAGATTATCTCTTACAAATATTAACCCTTCCATATTAAGTTCAAAAACGTTAAAAAATACACAAAATTTATTAAAGTGGAAATTAAAATATGCTAACAATACTTCGAAATCTAATGATTACAAATATGATGAAGCAGAAAATAGCTCATCCTTATTATTAAATACTCACAATTTTACAACTAAAAGTAATAATAATAGCACAATAAATATGGAACAAGCTAATAGTCACATCTCTTCAAATAAGCGTAGTGTCCTTTTTGAAGATCCTCCAAGAAGCAGATCATCAAGAAGATATGTCTAAATATAAAATTAAACATAAATAAAAATAAATAAAAATAAAATAAAAAATAATAATAACAATATCTCTTTTTTTATACAAAATGATTTATTGATGTAATATATTGATATAGCACTTGATGTGTGTTATATATATATTATTTATATATATATATTTTTTTTTTTTTTTCTTTTTTTTTTTGGATATAGTCACAAATGTTATATATTTCTATTTAATTTGTTTAATAAATGTCCCTTATATATATATATATATATATTATTTTTTTTAATTAACTTATTTCATTTATATTATTTACTTCATTTGTATATCATTTATTTTATTTATCGATATAGTTTATATATTTTTTATTTGGAGTAATTTTTAAAACATACAAAGTTTCTAACTTACAATGAAACAAGCTATACAAAAAAATTAAAATATATATATATAAATACATATATATATTTTTTTTTTTTTTTTTAACAAATCTAATAAATATTTTCATATATATAATTTCAGTTTGGTATTGTTCTTAATTTTTTTTCCCTTAAGAAAAAATAAAATTTTATTTCCGTTTTGTTTTTATAATAATAAATAAGTATAATATTATATGCTTATATTTATTATGTGTATATATCGATTTATTTTTATTAATTTTTTTTTTTTTTCTTCTTCGTATTTGTTTTGCTTATGATTATTATACGCCAAAAAAAAAAAATATATATATATATATATATTTTATATATATTTTTGAAGCCTTGTCGAAAAAAAAGTATATATTTTTTTAAACACATTTTTTTTTTTATACAAGATTATATTTATTTTGTTTTAAAAATATTTCTTATTTTTTTTTATTTTTTTGTTTAAAAAAATGTTTCAATAATTTATAGAATTTTATTACTATAATAAATATATTTATATATATATATATATATATATTTATATATATTTATTTATTTATATATATATTTACAAATACACAAATTTACAAAAAAAAAAAAAGAAGGAATAAAAATTTTATTTATTTGATTGGATCATGTAATTATTATATTATAACAAGTCTAATAATCCAAAATAAAAGATATAATATATGTATATGTATATATATATATATATATATAATATGATACGATTGATATTTTTGTTTATGTTTGATTTCTTCATTGGTGTTATTATTATTAATGTTTTTTTTGAATATGTAAAATGCGAGAGTAAGTTCGTTAGTATTAACAAAGAATTTGCAAGTATAAAAAATTTAAATAATACATTTAAATCGATTAAGTTGTTTGATGGTTCAAAAAAAAAAAAAAAAAGTAATTACTTATTTTTATCAAAACATAATTTTAGAAAGAAGAATGATATTGTTATAGCTTCATCAACAAAAAAAAAAAACTTTCTTTTAAAATATCAGAAGAGGAATCATTTTTTATATCGAATAATATGTAATCATAATTTTTTAATTCTTAACAACACTTCTTTTTTAAAACCTACAAAATTAACCATTTTTAATCATGAAGCTCCTAAAAATAATATATCACCAAATAATCCAGAAAAAGAAAAAAAAAAAAATAAGGCATTACCAACTGACAAAGTAAATAATAAAAAAGAAGAAAATATATTACCAACGAACAAAGAAAATGATGAAAATGTACAAAATGTATTACCAATCGACAAAAAAAATGATGAAAATGTACAAAATGTATTACCAATCGACAAACAAAATGATCCTAATGATAATGTAACCTTACCAGTTAATAATTTAAACGAAGATCAAACTAATAATTTGTCTTTAATAAACAATGAAGAAAATAAGAACAAGAAGAATGTATCTGAAAATAATGATACATGGAAAAAATATTTACAAGATAAAAGAAAGAAAGAAATATTAAAGGATATGGAAAATAAAAGGAACAACAACAATAATAATAATAATAAAAAGAAGAAGTATAATAATGAATATATAAAAAATATAAATAAATATACACATAATAATAATAATAATAGTATTAGTAGTAGTAGTAGTAGTAATATGTGTGATATTAGTCAAAAAGACGAATTAAATGAAAACGATGAAATTATTCAAGACGAACGTAATTATTTTAATGATCATAATAATGATTACTATGATGATGATAATGATTATTATGATGATGATAATGATGATAATTTTATTGATGACGATGATGATTATTATAATGATGAAGATAATAATTACAATGAACAATATAAAGATTTAGAAGAAAAAGAAAAACAATATAATAATACACAAAATGGAAATTTTCCATATTTTAATAATATAAATGATACAAATAAACATTTTAAAAATCACAAAAATTATAATGAACAAAATAATAATAATAATAATAATAATTCCTCATCATTAAATGATAGTTTAAATAATATTTTTGCTTCAAACAAAAAAAATGATTTACCCTTATTCTTCTCATTAAATAATAAATCATTTGAAAATAGTAACAATAAATATTTTGATAAAATCTGTAGTATATCTCCAAATGAATTAATAAACAGATTTTTTGAAAATACATCTGAAAGAGTAAAAGATGCTGTTAAAAATATTATATTTAATATTATAGGCAATATACAAAAATATACAATTGAAACTTCTATATTAATTACTTATGAAAAAATATATAATTTTTTATTACAAATTATATTAACAGGATATATGATAAAAAATGCAGACTATAGATTAAGTTTAAATGAATCCTTATATGATCAAAATAATATATTGAATAAAAAAGATTATGATGAACAACCAGATAAACAACAAGATGAAAAAAAACAACAAATAAATGTAAATAAAGAAAAGCAACAAAACCATGAATATCAAGAAGAAGATTTATTTAATTTAAAAAAATCTTTTCATACCTTATTTTCTGATAATAATATAAATAATAATATGTCAGAAGAACAATTAAATAAGGGAGACATATTAAATTCAAAACATATAATTGATCCAGATAATAATAATATTGATAAAAAGGATAATATCGATAATTTACAAAGAAATGAAGAATCGAATGATAATTACCCTATTATTAATACCAAAAATTATATACTTTTTTTAAGGCAAAAAATTAACTCCTTAGAAAAACAGCTAAATATGTTAAAAGAAAGTAAAACATTTTTAAATGATGATTTACTTTCTTATATAAAATCATTAACAGAAATTCAACTACGTTCCTTGACAGATAATATTGGACCACTTGTATTAGATTCTACGAAAAAAATTGTCGAACTAGTAATTCAAGGTATGACTCTAAATATAAATAAAAATATGTCCAATGAACTTATATATGTAAGTGGTTCAGTTCTAACATATATATGCTTCTGGCAATTAATTATTGGATATACACTCAGAGAAATGGAAATAAGAGACGAACTTTCAGATTATCTAAAGGGAAACTGATACATAAATAAATATACATACATATATATATATATATATATATATTTTTATTCGATCACTTAACATTTTACATTTATATAATAATTATATTTATATAAGTATTACCTTTTATACATATTTTATTTAATTCTTTTCTCTTTTTTTTTTATTGTGTTTCTTTTTTTTTTTTTTTTAAACAATAAATTTTTCAGTTTATATGGGAAGCGTTCTCCCTATTTATTAAATAATTAACATTTTAAAATGTGTAATATATATATATATATATATATATATATATTTATTTATTTATGTTACATTAAAAAATGAATAAATTATTCAGGGACTATTTCTTATATGACAAAAGAAATGTAAGCATAAAAAAAAATCATATATATATATATATTTTAACATTTAATGAACTATTCATTTAACCCTTTTATTTTATTTAAATATATTTTTTAATCATTACACATACGTAGTAGTATATTTATCAAATTATAATTTTTTTTTTTTTTTTCAATACTATAAGTAAAATATACTATATAAAATATTTTGCTTTTTAATATTAAATAATTGTATAAACACATAATATATTGTCTATATTTTATATATAATATTTTTTTTTTTTTTATTATTATCTAATTGTTCAAAACAAATAAAATTCACTGATGAATAATATATATTTTTTTTTTTTTTTTTTTTATTATTATCTTATTGTTCAAAACAAATAAAATTCAATGATGAATAATATATTTTTTTTTATTTTATTTTTTTTTTTTTATTTAATATCATTCAACTATTAAATACTTATAATTATCATACATATAATTTTGGTATAAAAATTTATACTTTGAAAAGATAGATGCGTATCTGTAATTTTTTTTTTTTTTATTTTATTTTATTTTAATATTTATTATTGTTATTAAGTTATAATATGTATAATATGTATAAAAAGAAAGAAAAGAAAAAAAATATATATATTAACTAGATTCAGCTAATAATATACAACAAACACAAGTAACTTGCATTTATTAAGTCAAATTATGTATACATGTATATATATTTATATGTATAAAAAACAAAAGAAAAAAAAAAAAATATTAACTATGTACAGCTAATACTTAACACAACAAAATTGTGTGTTCAATAATAAGTTAAATAAACTAATAATATTTGTATAATAAAAAAATTATACAACAACAACTAAAAAAAAAAAAAAATTAATTAATTAACATATCTATTGTGTATGTTCATATTTATAATATAGATAAAATTATTTGAATAGGCACATCTCAATATATATAACCATTTGTCCAACTTGAAGTAATTATTCATGATATGATTGCCACAATTACATATAGGAAATTTTTATTATTACATCTGAAATTAAATTATCATATATCTCATCATAGGTCCTTACATCTCAACACAAAATATTATTATTCCTTCATATTATATTTCATAAGTCTTTGTATATTCAATATATTTTAAAACAACACATTTATTTAAAGCCCTTTAATATATATAGTCTCATATTTATAATATTACTTTATTATTTTTTTTTTTTTACAAGTGCTGAAATTATATTAAATAACCCCACGTTATAATATTCCTTTCAACACTTGTTGTATATATATATATATATATTTATTTATTTATATGTAAATACTCATAACCACTATAATTATTATATATACCATACTTGTCTTTTATTTGTAATGATTATATTATAAACCCCTCTATAATATAATACATTAACTTGGTTCATATATTTAGGTATATTTTTTTTTTCCCCTTTAGTTAAGTATCTTTAAACTATACATACATACATATATATTTATACATAAATTTATTTCTTCGTTACGTCATCTTCTCTTATACCATACATTAATTTATAAGTCTAGAATTTATATTATAAACCCCTCTATAATATAACCCCTCTACTTAGTCTCTATATATGTTTGGTATATTTTTCCTTTTTATTAATAATATTATTACATGTAGACATATATATATATTTATTTTTTAAATCTCTTTTTCCACCTTTAAACATTATAATAGTACTTTGTATTTTTTTTTTTTTTTTTGTTTCCCTACATTATTATTTGTTATACCATAACGTCTTTTATAAGTGCAGAAATTATATTATAAACCCCTCTATAATATAACCCCTATACTTGGCTTCTATATAATTTTGGTATATTCTTTACTATATATATATATATATATGTATACCCCTATACATATATATATACATATATATATACATATATTTATTTATTTTATATAAGTACTATCACGTTTGTGAAAAGACAAAAAAAAAAAAGAAAAAAAAACTTAATTATTTTCTTTTTCCTTCAACTTCTTCTGTTTACTATGACTACATCTTTTGATTTTTGGGCAAAAAGTAACTATCTTCTTTTTTAAATTATCGGATGTCTTCCTAGGTGACTTACTTCTTTTTGGTTTTGATGTGTTCTGATATTTCATGATGGATTTAGGTACAACATTAGAAACATCTACATTAACATTTTTTTTTATATTAACATCATTATTTTCATTTGATACTACTGGTACATTTTCTGTATCAGTCTTTTTTGTAAGGGACTTTAAAAAATTATAAACTTTTTTAAAAATAGAAGGTCTCTGTTCAGTTTGATTCTTATTTTTATTATGATGTTTACTATGATGTTTATTATGATGTTTATTATGATGATTACTATGATGATTACTATGATGATTACTATGATGTTTATTATGATGATTACTATGATGTTTATTATGATGTCTACTGACATATTCATTATTATATTTATTATCATGTTTACTATTTTTTTCAACCTTCTTAACCTTCTTTTCTTCAGAATAATTAGCTATATGATCACTTCGACTATAAAAATATTTAAAAATATTTCTGCTTTCCTTGACTTGTTCTTGTTGCATAATTTTTTTACGTTCAGATACAGTAAACTTTTTAACATCATTGCATGCAATATTCTCATCATTATTTCTATTCTTTCCAAATATTATTCGTTTCATAAATCGTTTCATACAACCACCTGATTCGGTTTCTGTATTACTATTATTATTATTATTTTCATTTGTATTTTGTGTAGATGTCTCATTCCTATTCAAATTTAAATTATAACCGAATGATAACTTCTTAACAAATTTTATAAAATAACCATATAAAGTAGACTTAGTAGAATTCTCATTTTTTTTTTCCTTAGGTGTATTATTATCAATAACAATTTTTTTATTCTTACACACTTTATCTCTTTTGTATAAATATCTATCATATCCTGAATATAAATCTTCATCTAAGACAAAACGTTTTCTCTTTCTTCTACTATTAGACTTACGTTTCGTATTATATTCTTTAGCACCTTTATCTGTATCTTCTTCAAGACATTCTCTTATTATTTTATCTAAAATATACTTTTCTACGTCATCATCTACAACTACATCTTTTTCTTTTACATCATCTGAAACTATATTTTTGTCTTTTACATCATCTGAAACTATATTTTTGTCTTTTACATCATCTACAACTACTTCATTTTCTTTTACATCATCTACAACTACTTCATTTTCTTTTACATCATCTACAACTACTTCATTTTCTTTTACATCATCTACAACTACTTCATTTTCTTTTACATCATCTACAACTACTTCATTTTCTTTTATATCATCTACAACGACATCTTTTTCTTCTTTCACATCTATCTTTATATATACATTATTTTCAGAATCATCATGTCCAGTACATATTATTTTAGTACACCTGCAGCATAAAAATTCAGAACTTAAAACAGCAACACTAGTGGCCTTTCTTTTATTAACATTTAAATTTTCTTCAGGTGTTGGTATTTCTAATATACTGTCCTTTACTTCTTCTTTAACTTCTTGTATATTTGATAAAGTAGATTTTTTGGTAGTAGATAACTTCTTATGTTTCCTTAGAAACTTTTTGAATTTAATAATATTACGACGATAAAATTTGGAGAATACATAATGAATAATTAAATTGGTGGTATGCATATATTTTTTTTTATTATTATTACTATTTGATTTCTTTTTTATAATTTTTTTCATATTCTTCACAGTATTATCTTCCTTATTCTCAATTCTCTTTTGAATAATTTTTTTCATAAATATCTTCTTTATTACACTTCTTTTGATTTTCATACTCTTATATTTTTTGATGATTGAACCTTTTGATCTATTATGAATACATTTACTTCTTATCAATTTGTCTGTATTCATTTTTGACTTCTTATTTTTAAGGTTAATCATATTTAAATCAATAGATAAATTAAATCTGCTATACCTTATACTGTTATAAAAAAATATAATTTGATTAATATAATGAACTACCATACTTGGATTTTTTACAGTATTTAAATTCATTGATTTATTGTCCTTTGTATTAGATAAAACATCATCATTAATATTATTATTATTATTATTATCACTATTTGATTCGATGATATTAGATTCTACTACATCTGATTTTATATTAATTTCCTCTTGTGTAATTGGAACATCATTCATAATATTCTTTTTTATATTTATATTTATATTTTCATCTTCAGTCTTTACGACTTCTGATTCATTTGTAGATTCTTCAGCCTTAACTGGAACCATATTATTATTCATAATGTTTTTTAAATTATCATCATATTGATTTAATACTGATTCAATGTTAGAAATTTTAATTTTATATAATAAGACAGGTTTCTTATTCATGTTCCTTTTATTTTTCTTCACATTTTTTTTCTTTTGTATGTTTCTACTCTTATTATTTATTATCTCTTTATTATCATCTTTTACAATACATACTTTCTTTACAACTTGTTCACCTGCAGATTCTTCTAATGGTATCTCAGTTGTATTTTTTCTTTTACGTATATCTAAGGAACAATTATATATATTCATTACATTATTTTTTAATATATCATTAGATGATTCCATGGAATTAATATCTTTCACTTCATCTATAGGACTTGCCATAATTTCTAATACTACTTCTTCCTCTTCTTTTGATTTATTAACTTCTACTTCTGTAGATGCAATTATTTCTTTTTCTTCTTCCATATTTATATTTGTTGGTATATCTTGAACAGTATTAATTTCATCTTCACTTGTGTAACTAATCATATTTTCTAATTGCACTATAGCTGATTCTTTTTCAAAATGTTCATCTACTTGTTCTTTTAAAGAAGAAGAAGGTGCCTTTGCAAGCTTAAATGCTTCTTCATGTCCTTCTTTATATATATTAAAATCCATGTCATCAATATCATTAAAATTTTTTGAATCACAATTAAATTCATAAGTTTTTGGTTGTTCCTTTTCAAATGAATGAAATTTATTATCAATATGATTTATTTTTTTTTTTTCATCAATTATATTATCATATGTTCCAGATTCTAAATCTACTTTTTTAGATACACCATTTTGTAGATGTTCCAAGTCTACAACATTTAAAACGGTTGAATCAGATTGTATATTAACATATGAATTATCTCTTCCTCGTTTTAATGATTTAGATTTTGTATTATATAGAATATTATCTTCATTCTGAAACTTAGATTCCACATTGTTGTGTATCTCGTTCAATTTATTATTATTTTCATAGTTTAATACTCCATATTCATTTCCAAATGATGGAGTACAAATTTCTGAATTATTTTGATGTTTATCTACTATATCCTTACACTGCAATTCTATATCATAACATTTATTTCCAAACGATGGAGTGAGTAAATTTGGATCCTCTTGGGTATCTTCATATGTATAATTTTTTTGGGATTTTATGTCATGTGCATAATAATCAAATGGTTTATTATTAGACTGAAATTTATTAGATGGAGTTAAATTCAACTCTGACTTGTTGAAGTCAAGAGTATTTGATGGAAATAAATTCAACTCTGACTTGTTCATGTCTAATTTGTTTAATGAAAATAAATTTAATTGTGGGTTATTCAAGTCTAAATTGTTTGATGGAAATAAATTCAACTCTGACTTGCTCAAGTCTAAATTGTTTGATGGAAATAAATTTAATTGTGGCTTGTTCAAGTC
>NC_031485.1:996911-1000500 GCF_001602025.1 Plasmodium gaboni | reverse complement strand
ATTTGTTTGATGAAAATAAATTTAATTGTGGCTTGTTCAAGTCAAGAGTATTTGATGGAAATAAATTCAATTCTGACTTGTTCATGTCTAATTTGTTTGATGAAAATAAATTTAATTGTGGGTTATTAAAGCCAAGAGTATTTGATGGAAATAAATTCAACTCTGACTTGTTCAAGTCTAAATTGTTTGATGGAAATAAATTCAATTCTGACTTGTTCATGTCTAATTTGTTTAATGAAAATAAATTTAATTGTGGGTTATTCAAGTCTAAATTGTTTGATGGAAATAAATTCAACTCTGACTTGCTCAAGTCTAAATTGTTTGATGGAAATAAATTTAATTGTGGCTTGTTCAAGTCCAAATTGTTTGATTGAAATAAATTTAATTGTGGCTTGTTCAAGTCCAAATTGTTTGATTGAAATAAATTTAATTGTGGCTTGTTAAAGTCAAGAGTATTTGATTGAAATAAATTTAATTGTGGATTGCTCATGTCCAAATTGTTTGATGGGATAGTATTACATTCGACATTATTGGATAGCAAAGAATTGATCTTGCTTGATTGAAAACCAAGTTCTGGAATTCCATATATTGGACGTTCATGTAAGTGTGAATAATTTTCTGAACATTGTAAAGTCTCAGGTACTGGAGAAATTGTTTGAGGTAAATTGTTATTAAATAATGGTTGTTGTGGTTGTAATGAATTATTATTATTCGTTTGTACATTTTTAACACTTTCATCTAATTCTTTTTGTAAAAATGCATGTATATTTTTAAATAAATTACTATTTCCTTTGGTCTCATCAGTTTGTACATTTTCAACTAATGGTTCTTCAAGTGTTAATTCTTTTGCTTCATATACATCACTACAAAATTCAACTTTTATCTTTTCCTCATTCAATGGTATATTCTCTACATTTGAAACTTCCTCTTGTACTTGTTCCACATTTGAAACTTCCTCTTGTACATGTTCCACATTTGAAACTTCCTCTTGTACATGTTCCACATTTGATATGACTTCTTCAACTTTAGAAATATTATTATTTTCCTCGTTATTTTCTACAAATTCAACGCCTTCACATTTAGCAAGATAGTTAGCATAATTCTGTTCTGTTTCTTTTCTAGTAGCTTCTAAGTGCACTTCCATAAGTCTATCAAAGGCTTCATATCTTGGTTCTTCATCGTCAGAATTTCTCTTAAACACGTCCAAATATAAATTCGGTACTTCTTCTAATAAAGGTAAGTTATATATATTCCACTCATTTATTTCTTTATTCAACTTTTCTATTCGTTCCCATGAGTGAAGTACACCAAAATGCTTAGAACATATAACTTCAAACAAATCATTATTTACTATTATTTCAACATTGTATAATGCCAATTCTTCACATATTTTATCATATAATAGTTTGGTACATAAATAAACTCTGAACATAGCCTTAGGATGTCTAATACATCTTTCATTATAAGGACGCAAAGTACCATTCTCTATACCAGTCTTATACTTTAATAAAACGTCAATTATTAATTTGTCATCAACAGGTGGTTTCAGTCTTCTCAGAGTTTTATCAACTCTTGCCTCATTAATAATCATAGATTCTTTGTGTAATTCTGGAAATAATTCATTAGGCAATTCCCATGCTTTACCAGAATCTGTACAAACTCTTTCCAATCTAAAAGCCCAATGACGTACAATCAAATTAAAACAATTAAAATGAGAAGTTGAACCCCTTATTATTCTATCCATATCATAATCACAATACCTAATAAATAACTTCGCTTCATCTAATCTAAAACATAAAACAGATAATCCTTTTAACAGTTTTTCAAGATCCAAAATACATGGATGTTTCATGTCATAAACTGGTACGAGTTTGCCAAGTCTATTAAAATAATATTCCTTATATTTATTTATTGCATTCTGATTATCTTCATCCATAATAATAGTCATATTTTCAATCAAATAATCTACACATATTAAGAAATGTAGACGTATTGCCTTCGTTGTTAATTTCTCACTCTTCCTTATTTCAAAAGATAAATTTCTTGTATTATTTTGTTCTATGAAATCATCTCGTGCTAATTCATTTAATACATGAGGCTTCACATCATCCAAATACATATATACTTTCTTACATGTGGAAAAACTTAACGTAGACATAAGCTCATATATTCTATGCGCATAATAATGATATGTACTCACTCTTGGAGAATACTTAAACTTCTTTTTAACACGATCTTTCAAAGCTTTAAAAAACTTTACTGCTTGAAACAAAAATCCTTTTGTTTCTTTCCATTTGTAACTTATGATTGCATCCTTTTCTTTTAAATAGGATCTTATTTTATCTAATGTATCCATTACAGGATAGTTAATCTTCAACTTTGTGTAATCCTCATGCTCAGTAAATTCATTTGGATTAGGAATCATATATGTGTCAGGAAATGGCATATTATTTAACATATCAGCGTAATATGGATGATATTCTACTCTCTTTCTATTTGGAAACACTATAGAATATTCAATATCACTATTGTCAATATCAACAAATTCTTCTTCATAACTACACGTTGATCTTGTTACACTAGCAGAAGCATAATCTTCATCAAAACTTCTTTCACCATCTCTATTCCTTTGATTTTCACCATATGTAGTACATGAAGTATCGCTATCAGAACTTTCCTTATTTGAATCTGTTATATTTTCATTAGGATTCACTTCTGATACTTGAGATTCAGTATCAAATTCATCAGCATTAACGAAATCATCTATTCCTGTTGGTACATTTTGCTCAGCTTCTACATTAACAGCACCACCATCACCAATGTTGTTCACCTCAGCATTTACTTGATTATTAAAAAGATTCTCTCCTTTAGCATTGTTCTGATCATCTACACAAGGATTATTAAAATCTACTTCTTCTTTCTTAATCTTTTCTTCATTAAGAACATTCTGTTGATACATACTATTCTCATCATTAAAATATACAGGAGTGTTCTCATCATTTGCACAAGTAACTGGTTGTTCATTGAAAATCTTTTGATAATCCTCATCACATTCCCTTTTAAAAAAGTTCCTTTCATTCATATCGTCAGGTGGACTAACATATTTTTCATTAATATCATCATCAGATTTAACAGCATAATTCTCCGTATCCGTGTTATTCTCCAAGTTTGTAATATTCTCAGGCATAACAACATTTTCAGGGATATAATTATTCTCTGGAACAGCAACATTTTCAGGGATACAATTATTCTCTGGAACAACAAAATTTTCAGGGATATAATTATTCTCCGACACAACAACATTTTCAGGGATATAATTATTCTCTGGAACAACAACATTTTCAGGGATATAATTATTCTCTGGAACAGCAACATTTTCAGGGATAAAATTAATCACTGGTACAACAAAATTTTCAGGGATATAATTATTCTCTGGAACAACAAAATTTTCAGGGATATAATTATTCTCCGACACAACATTTGCAGGGATATAATTATTCTCCGACATAACAACATTTGCAGGGATATAATTATTCTCCGACACAACAACATTTTCAGGGATATAATTATTCTCCGACACAACAACATT
>NC_031485.1:994364-996811 GCF_001602025.1 Plasmodium gaboni | reverse complement strand
AGGAATAATATTATTCTCCGATACAACTACATTCTCAGAGATATAATTATTCTCTGTAACAACAACATTTTCAGGAATAATATTATTCTCCGATACAACTACATTCTCAGAGATATAATTATTCTCTGTAACAACAACATTCTCAGGAATAAAATTATTCTCTGGAACAACAACATTCTCCTCGTTAATAATATTCTTAGTTATAACAACATTATCTTGAACAACAACGTTTTCCTTACTTATATCAACTTGCTGTTTTATAAACATTTTTGAATTCTCTATTCTTCTTTTCCATTCTAATTCATTTTGACGTTCAATTCTTCTAACTTCTTCTAACTCCTTTTCATATTGCATTTTTCGTTCAAGTTCTAATTGTCTCATATACTCCAACTTTCTTTCTTCTTCTAACTTCATTTCATTTTGAATTCTTATTTGTTCAGCTAATTTCCTTTCTTCTTCTAATACTTTTTCATGAGCTAACTGCTTTTGATGCTGTGAAAATTTTTCAAGTTCAATTTTTGCTTTCAATTCAGCATCAAACATTTTCTGGGACATACTAAACGAAGATGGAACCACTGGAGAATTGGCCATAGAAACCTTTTTCTTCTTAAAGACATTTCCCCTTTTATCTTTCACCCACATTCGAATGTTTCTTCTTCTTATTCTTCTTCTTCTTTCTCTTCTTCTACCTTTTTTCGATCTACATTTTTTAACGAACCATTTCGTACCTATTTTGTATGCATTTCTGCATTTTCTTCTACGCAACCATTTCCTTTTATTTTTCGTAAAACAATTTGCCTTTGGGGAGGATTCAACTGGTTGGACAAAAAAAGAAGGAACAACATTAACTACAGGATTCTCAATAAATGATACTGGTTTTTCAACTGATTGAAAAAAAAAGGAAGGAGCAACATTAACAACCGGATGATTCTCAATAAATGATACTGGTTTTTCAACTGATTGAACAAAAAAGGAAGGAGCAACATTAACAACCGGTTGATTCCCAATAAATGATACTGGTTTTTCAACTGATTGAACACAAACCGAAGGAACAACATTAACAACCGGATTCTCAATAAATGATACCGAATTTTCAGCATTCAAATTACTATTAATGACTTCAGGAATAATTATAGGCAATTGTGGAGTAGAAGGTACTTCAAAAACTACATCTTTCTTAACTGAATTATTATTACTCATTGCTACTTCAGTTTTAGACACATCATTACATATATTAATATCCTCTTTAATTTCTTTTTCTTTTACTCTACCTAACATTGCCTTAATAACCTTTTCTTTATAATCACAAGACGAATTATTATTAACAGCTTCATTCTCTTCATTTTCAAGAATATCTTCAATAAGTTTTTTCCTATAATCAAACAACGTCTCATTATCACTAGTACTACTATGAACACTAAGATTACAATCACTGTTATCACTACTGCTATCACTTATGACTTTCTTCTTCAATGGTGTTCTCCTTAAAATACTCTTATTAACAAATGAACATAATTTCTCTTTAATTCCATTTTTACTTTGTTTCAATGTATCAATAAAAGTAACTTTTTTCGGTGTCTTAACTGAAGGATTATCAACATTGTTAGAATTCTTGTTTACAACTTCATCAACGATTTTCTCATCCTTAGATGAAGAAATATTTTTATCAGCTTTGAGTGCACTATTCAACTTCGTCATTTTTTCATCGACCTTTTCAACAACGGGTGAACATATCTCATCATTAACAACCCGTGCACTATCAAATTCTTTGGTAATGTCGACCTTTGGTTCAGAAGTAGAACATGTCTCTTTACTAACAACATGTTCACATTCAACCACATTGGTTGTAACAACATGTTTGTCTGACGAAGAACATTTGTCTTTATTGACAACCTGTTCACAATCAACCACACTGGTTGCAACAACGTTTTTTTCTGATGAAGAACATTTGTCTTTATTGACAACCTGTTCACAATCAAGCACACTGGTTGCAAGAACGTTTTTGTCTGAAGTAGAACATATTTCATCATTTACAACAACTTCATCATCCACTTCATAATAAATAATTATTTCTTGGTCTTCAGTATAACAAGGATAATAAATATCTTCATAATCATCAACAACGTTATCATCTAAAGTTAAACATTTATCTTCATTTTCAACAACCTCATTATCAACTTCATAATAAATAATTATTTCTTGATCTTCAGTATAACAAGGATAATAAATATCTTCATAATCATCAACAACCTTATCATCTAAACATAAGCATTTGTCTTCATTTTCAACAACCTTATCATCTAAACATAAGCATTTGTCTTCATTTTCAACAACCTTATCATCTGAACATAAACATTTGTCTTCATTTTCAACAACCTTATCATCTAAACATAAACATTTGTCTTCATTTTCAACAACCTCATTATCAACTTCATAATAAATAATTA
>NC_031485.1:976654-994264 GCF_001602025.1 Plasmodium gaboni | reverse complement strand
ACTACTTTAGCTATTTCAACTTCTTCAACTACTTTAGCTATTTCAACTTCTTCAACTACTTTAGCTATTTCAACTTCTTCAACTACTTTAGCTATTTTAGCTGTTTCATCCACTTTAGCTATTTTAGCTGTTTCAACCACTTTAGCTATTTTAGCTGTTTCATCCAATATAGCTATTTTGGCTGTTTCAACTGCTTCAATTAACTCATTTTCCTTAATCTGGGTTACTGCTTCAAGTTCTTTGATTTCTTCCTCTTTAGGAATATCGGTAACCATATCATCATCGGCACTAAGCAAGTTTTCATTTTTCTTCTCATTCACCATTTCTACATTAGGATCAATATCAGTCAATCTTTGTTCCAAGATTTCAATAATAGTTCTAAATGATTTTCCACTGTTCTTTTCAATCATCATTTTGTTCACATCCGAAACTTCAGCTTTTTTATCCTTTGTGACGAAGAAGAAATATATTAAGTCAATAACTTTTTTTCTTTTAATCTTAAAAAAAGGTTCATTCTTATATTTCTTTTTAAGAAGAACAGAAAGAATTTCTATAACATGTTTTCTTATCAACTTATCATCTTCAGAAACAGTAGAATCTACTTCATACAGCAAACATAAAATATCAGTGATTTTTGACCTAACAGAGAGTTCTAAATCTTTCTTTTCAATATAATTCTTATAAAGAAAAAACAGCAAGTCAATAATTCTATCTCTATTTACATCTAAATATTCATCACTATTACTCTCATTTTCATTATATAACAATGTAAGTAAAGCAATAATTTTACTCTTATCGTATAGGGAAAGTCTCCAATCCTTAACAATATCTTCCATTAAAATATTTTCAGCTTTGTTTTCAACTTTTCGTTCAATTTTTGGTTCAATTTTTGGTTCCACTTTTGGTTCCACTTTTGGTTCCACTTTTGGTTCGATATTTTCTTCAACTTTCTTCTGAACCTTCTGTACATCCATATCAATATCAACTATTTTACATGCAACGTTTTGTATGCGTGGAAGGCAAGGAAGCCTTTTTTCAACAATCTGAGAAACCTTATTTCCAATGAAAACTATTCCTTTTTTAACATCTGCAGCTACGTTTTTCAAGGAATACGCACAAAACATATATCTTATAGTAACTTGTTTATTTTCAATGATATTCAACCACTTGATTAAACCTGATACATGAACTAAAAAACTTTTTACTTCAAATACAAACCATTGAAAAAACGTCAAGATATTGAAAACAAATAAATAGAAATTAAAGGAATTTCCAAAAACAATCCAAGGAATCACAACTCTACCTTTACTATCAGTTGTTAAATCAGGAGATTTATTTCTGATTTCAACAGGCCATATGGTATTATACAAATAAAAATTTTCCTTGTAATATTCATAGAAATCTAATTCAATTAACTCAATTAAACTATATCTGTAAACAACACTTTCTGCATTAACTTCCTCAGAACATTCAACAGCTTGGGCTTTATATTTATCATCTAAACAATACACTTTCTTAACTAAATCAGGCATATGTACATTAGAAATATCCTTTAAATGCTTATACATATCAAGAAACAATGATATTGTATTCTTTGAAATATTAAAAGAAAATTTTCCAAATGATCCAGTAAAACGATAACTATGTTCAGCCCATTTTCTAAGCCAAAAAACATTAAATATGGTAAATCTTAAAACGAAATTATTCAATATTTGGTATATAACTCCTTTTAACATATCATGAATTTCATCGAATTTATTGGCAGTTATTCGTAACATTCTTCTATACTTATATGAACAAATTATTAAATTCCTAAAACATTGAATATTCTTTCCAAAGGATTCAATAACAGCATGTACTAAAGATATAGCTCTTGTACTTTTACTATGTACACATTCTTCTATAGGGGGTCCTTTATGCTCAAGGGGAGCATCTGGGTCAATAACCTTTACAGTTCTCTTCTTGCTTTTACCCATTATTCATTTAAATACAATTAAAACTATAATGGAAATTTACAAGATGATGTAAACACCCACTGAAACAATAAATTAATAATAACTAATAATAAACTAAATAATAATAAAAACTTAATAATAACTAATAATAAACTAAATAATAATAAAAACTTAATAATAACTAATAATAAAACTTAATAAAACATAATAATACTTAACACATAAGATTAATATATATATATATATATATATATATAACATAGTATGACTAATATAATATAAAAAAAAATTATAAGCACATATTATTTCTTTATACATATGCATGCATATTATATATATAATATACACACAAAACTATACAAAAAGAAAAAAAAAAAAAAAATTAATTAGCATGAATATATATATGTAGAAAAGAAAAACTAAGGTTTCTTTTTCTTTTTATTTTTTTTATTGATATAAAGATATATCTTTTTATAATATTAGCAAACACATATATAAACACAATTATTATCTATATGTATATAAAACATATTACAATGAATTAATATTTAATTATAAAGAATAAAAAAAATTAATTATATAATATAATATATATAGTGAAAATAAAAATATGAATATCATATCTATATCTCACTAAAAAAAAATAGAATATATATATATATATGATATAATGTATCTTATGGAACATTATGGAAAATAATAAAAAAAAAAAAGAATATAATTAATAACATACATAATACATATATATATTTATATTTTTATGTCACAAAAAAAATATAAAACAATATGATTGTACTATAAAATAAAATAATAATAATAAAAATTTACAATTTTAATTAGGTAATTATAAAACAAAAAATATATATAATAATATTAATTCAATTATAGATATAAATATATATAAAAGAAAAAATAATAATAAAATATATTCTAAGTATACAAATACAAAATATAAAAATAAAAAAATATATATATATATATATATATATTATATGTATTGTGTATGATGTATATATATAAATGTATTCACAATATATGAATTTATATAAAAAAATTGTATGTAAGAAAAAATGTATTTTCCTGTGTAAACATATATATTAATAATAAAAATATTATATATATATATATTAAACTAGGTATGCATTAAGCATGCAAAAATATAAATTACCAGAAGCAACGATATGTATTTAGTTAATTTACATATTTTCATGAAACTCCCTATATTTAAGCATGCAAAAAATAAAAAAATATAAACAATAGTAAGAGAATATTTAAGCATATATAAAACACGTTCATAACAAAGCCAATGATATTAAGCATGCAAAATATATTCAATACAATAGCATAAAAAAAAAATATATACCTAAGTATAAATAAACTGTATACATACATACTAAAGCATAGTATATTAAGTATGCACAATATTAAATACAAAAGTATATATAGAAAGAAAAACAAACATTCTAAATATAAACAATATGTATATGTATATATGTAACAGGCATTAAACAAATATATTATTATGAGCAAATAAAAAACTTTTTTTTTTTTTTTTTTTTTTGGTTTTTTTCAATTTACACATAAACATAAAATAAGATAATACATATGTATATGTATATAAGTATATGTATATATGTATATGTATATATGTATATGTATATATGTATATGTATATATGTATATATATATATTATGTATATAATATATGTATATATATATATATATACGTATATGTATCTAAGTAATAAACATTAAGCAAGTATATTATTATAAGCAAATAAAAAACTATTTTTTTGTTTTTTTGTTTTTTTTAATTAACACATAAACATATAAACACATTATACATATATATGTATATATATATATATATATATGTATATGTATATAAGTAAGAAGCATTAAGCATGCATATTATTATAAGCAAATAAAAAAGTATTTTTTTGTTTTTTTGTTTTTTTTAATTAACACATAAACATATAAAAACATTAACATGAAAAGAAACATAATATAATTATATAATATATATATGTATATAAGTAATAAACATTAAGCATGCATATTATTATAAGCAAATAAAAAACTATTTTTTTGTTTTTTTTAATTAACACATAAACATATAAAAACATAAACATGAAAATAAACCAACATATAATATATTATAAATATATAAATTTATCTATATGTGACATTAATTAATGTAAACATAAACATAAATTAATACAGTTACAAAAAAAATATTTTCTTCAAGCAAATATTTATATATATTTATATACATACCAAAGTTACATAGTTTTAAGCATAAGCATATAATTACAAAAGTAAAAAATACCAAAGTAAAAATTGTTTTCATACTTAAGCCAGTAACATCAACTATATATAAAAAATATTAATATTTACATAAACAAAAAACTTTTAAGTAATTATAATATATACACACAAAGGCTATTAAATAAAAAACACTATATTTATATAAAAATATATATATATATATATATATATATATTTATTTATTTATATAAAACTCCTTATGTTTGTTTTAATTATTTATTATACAAAAGTATAATATTATAAAAAAAATGAAAACATAAAAAAAGGGCTTTAACTATAAACATAAAAAATACTATAAAAAAGTTATAATATTTTAATAAGTATATAATTTAATAAAAAAACTTTACTTAAGAAAATTATAATAAGAAAAATATCTTCATTATAAAAAAAAATAAAATAATTATATTAATAAATAAATAATTAATTAATTAATTTAAATATTTAAATTAAATATTTGTTTATCTTTTAATTAAATTAAAATAAAATAATATAAAATAATAATAATAATAATAAATTAATATTATATATATATATATATATATATTTATATTTATATATTATTCATATGTGCACCAAATTCTCTGTAATCACGTTACGTCTCACCTCATTTTTAATAAAAAACTTATAAAAAATAAAACATTTTAAAAAGCTCTTTTTATAAAATTTGTATTTTTTGTAGTATTCTCCTTTGTTTTTTCATACACAAAAAGAAAGTACACAATTTTCTCTATATAGATATACTTATGGAAATTTAATAATACAATTCAAAACATTCGAAATATTCTATATTTCAGATCTTTTCTTCATAAAATACCATTTTTATAACTCCCAGTTAACAAGGAAAAAACTAAATAAAAAAGTGCACAAGCATTAATGACATGACTGTACAATAGCATTTATACATAAATTTTAGCTAGATTATAAAAACAATAAAAAAAATAAAATAAAATACATAGATTAATATATAAATATAGCTAAAAAAAGCTTTTATAACGAAAATTAATGATATACATATGATAAAAAAAAAAAAAAAAAAAAAAAAATTATATATAATTTTATGCATGACTCACCAAAATTATTCTCAATATATATATATATATATATATATATATATATATAACATATAATTTAAATTTTATACTTACATATTATATAATAATATACTTATAAAATTGCATAAAATTTCAAAATTCATTCGTATTTTCATGTATCATCTTAGTATTCCCATATATAAATTCAAAAAAAAAAAATTTCCCTTTTAAGCATTTTATGGTGAATCTTCACATATTACTTTACAAAAATTTAAGGTTTAACACTTAGTGACATAAGTATATAAAATAGTAAACTTATATTATTCATTATATCAAAGGGAAATAAAAAAAAAAAAAAAAATTTATTAAATTCCATATGATATATTTTTAGAAAATTTTTTTGTTCGCATTAATTTCTTGTTAAAGGAATGAAGAAAAATTATAACTTCATATATTAATATGAGTATAAAATATTTATATACTCATACCCTTATATCTCTCATAAATATATTAAAAAAATATTTTTTTTCTTTTATGTTAATGAAAAAAAAAAATAATATAATAATATAATAATATATATATATATATATATATATATATATATTAATGTATAGGTATATAAAATTTTATGATTCTTCATTTACTACAATAATCAATTAAAATTCCTATATATAAGGAAAAAAAATTATACTTAATTTTCTCTTCCTTCTCCACATTTTTTATATACAACTATATAAAAAAAATAAAAAAATTTCAAATGTTATAAATGTTTAAAATACACATTTATTTTTATCTTTTGTTTCCCTTTAAAGTCCTCATTTTTTATAAAAATGTGTTAAAATTTTTCTTTGATATTTTCCAATATCATTTAAAAATTCATCTTAGGTTTTATATTTTTATGATATATTAATTTTCATATATTTCTTTAATTGTATATTATTTTTAAATAAAAAAAAAAAAAAAAAAAAAAGGAAAGTATAGAAAGGCATAGTTTATAACTCTGAACTTACAAATAACATCATCATTCTTATAGAAAGTGTATTATTATGTATTTTTTAAAACATAATAGTATACGATATATGTAACATGAATTAAATTTCTATATGAAATATATATATTTAAATTAACTGAATATTTATTTTTAATTTCTTTTTTAAAAGAAATATTATAAGTTTTTATTAATATCTTCATAATACTTGGTTATATATATATATATATATATTATATATAAACATTAATATGTACACATTAATATGCACACATTAAATATACACATTGATATTTACACGAAAAATCATACACATAAGCATTTACACAAAGTTACCTACACATTAATATTCACACCATGATACATACACACAGACATATACACATTCATCTATGTAACTCATAGGTTAAACTTTTTCTCTGAAGATACTTATTTTATATATTTCAATATGCTTAACATATTTTATATTAGAGCATATGTGGAGAAGTGTATATATCATAAGATAAATTAATATCACAAGAACTATATATATATATATATATATATAATATATATATTATATTTATATTTTAATAATATTATTATGGAGTTTAATATTTTATTAGAAATAAAAGAAAGGAAAAAAGAAAAGAGGGGCAAAAGAAGCCTCAATGAAGATTAAAAATTTATATCTTACTTCAAACGTCAAGTAATATTATTAATCTATCACTTTTATAATAATTTAATTTTAAAAAGAATAATTTTTGTTCCTCACAAAAAAATATAAAATGTAATATCATATATACTGAAATTTAAACTTCATATTTAAATATATTAAAAACATATAGTAAATGAATAAAAGCAAGATATCCTTATAAACATTGTAAGATATTCTTATATTCCTGCTCTACTTTTTTTCTTTTCAAGGAATAAGAAATTATCTTATTTTATAAGTAATATATATATATATATATATATATATTATATGCTGGTTGTTTTAATTTACCTGGTCAGACGCTCATATTATTCTTATGATTATATACATTTTTTTTATTAAACATGATCATAGTCATTTTCCAAATAAAAAAAACAGAAAAACAATAAAAAGGAAGAAGTACCTTGTTTTCAATTTTAAAAATTTTTCCTAATTATTTAAAATTCCTATTCTTATGGAACTATATAATTATAATAAATACATAAACATATATATATATATATATATATATATATATAATATTTATTTAACTTCATTTTTTCACCCTTATATTTATAATTCCCCATTATTGTAATAACCTTGTGAATTTATTATATTCATAATACATTTTTTTAAAAACAATAAAAAATATTTTAATAAGACCAAAGTTTTCAAAAGTTGATATTTTATCATCATACTTAAAAAAAGAAAGAAAGTAAGAAAATCTTTTTATAATATATAAAAGTTTTAATTTGATAAATAAAAGGAATATATATATATATATATATTAAAAAGATGAATTATATAATAAAATAAAACTATCACCATATAAAAAATATATAATATATATATATATATATCATATTTGTTTTCCCATATTTGAAATATGGGTGTATATTTTCAAATATACCCATTTATTATCTACCATAAAAAAAAATAAAAAAAAAAAAAAAAAAAAAAATAAAAAAGAAAAAAAAAATCGTTGAAAATAATTATATATATATATATATATATATTTATTTATTTATTTATTTATATTTATATATATTTTTTTTTTCTTTTGTGCCACATTTTGATATATTCTTTTACTCGTTGAGAGCATTTTTTATTTGTAGAATGTCTTTTACAGGTATTGGCTCATATGGGAAATTATCAAGTTTTGGTATATTTAAGTTTTGTAATGAATTAACTAGATAATCTATTGAATTATCTGACAATTTAATATTATTATTTTGTTCAGGTAATAAACATAAGAAATCATTAATAATATTCGGCATAGCAATATATTCTCTTTTTCGTACAAATTCTTTTTTATTCTTTTCATCATATAGATTTTTATTATTACGATTATGTTTATAATATAAACTATCTTTAAAAGACATATTAAATGTTTCTTTATCTTTTTTTTTTTTATCAAAATCATTTTTTTCTGTTTCTACAAATTCATAATTTTCAAATGGTTTATATACAAACATTGTTTTTAAATCTGGCCTAATAATATAATTTACACAATTTTTAAAATTTGATGGTATATTATTCATATCATCATCTTTATCATCCATCTCATTATTTTTTTTTTTAGTATTATTATTATCAATAGTGGTAAGACAACTATCCCTTTTAATACCAAAACAGAAAAATTCCGAAAATATCGAATATCTATTATATGTAGAATTTCTATTCATATTTAAATAATTCATAATGTTTTTATTTATTTGTGAATCTTCCATATTGTTATTATAATTACTATCATTATTATTTTCATTATTATTATTATCATTATTATTGTTACTCCATCCATCCTTAAGTGTTATTAATGACTCCCGATTATTTCTCATATACATATTATTATTCAATATTTTATTATTATCTTCATTATGATTAATTTTATTTTTTTTTTTTTCTTTCACTATATAATCATAAAATGATAAATTAGAAAACACATTAGGATTATTAACCCTAAAAATTGAATATGTTTTTTTCAAAGAAATTCCTCCAAATAATTGTGAATTAATTAATTTGGTTTTAAATTGTAAAGTATCAATATCATTTTTTTTTAAATTTTCTAGATATCCTTTACATAATATATTTGTCATATTATTTTGATTATATTCATCAGTATAAAAATTATCTAAAAAAATATTTTGTTTTTTTTCCTTTTGATTATATATATTTAATGTATCATAATCTAACAAGATATGTTTATTTTCTTCTAAATTGTAACCAGAATCATATTTGATTTTCATATCATAAATTTTATTTAAATTACGTATATCACCATATAATATTTCTATATGTATTAATATATTCCATATCTTTTCACATGATTTATTTTTTTTTTTTAATAATATTAAATAATTTGGTTCAAATAAATTAAATTCATTTTGTGATAATTTTGTTTTATGTATTTTCTTATCAATTAGATTATTATTTTCATAATAACTTTTATAAAATTTTTTATATATCTCATGTATAAACTCATATATTAAAGTTCGAATATTATTTATATATCCTTTTTCTAATAAAAAATTTATATAAAATAATAAAAACTTTTTCTTACAAATAAATTTCTTATATCCTTCATTCATAATATACATTGCTCTCTTTTCATTATTTAATATTCTCCTTTCTATATTAGCACAATAATAATATATCTCTTCACAACATCTTTCTTCTTTTAATATTAAACCTACATAATATCTCCAAATGGTTTCATCATAATTACGTTTAATAAAATTTAGAAAGTGTGTAAAAACAAATATACGTCTTTTCCTTTTCTTTATATGAAAATATTTTACAAAATATTTTTTTCTTTCTTCAATTTTTTCATAATCATTTTGATGAAATCTTCTTTTTATTTCATCATCACTTATAGGGGTCCCAATTTTTGATTTTATATTTTTATCTCCACATGTGTTACCATCTTTATCTCCACATGTGTTACCATCTTTATCTCCATATATATTACCAACTTTATCATTAATATTATTATGTTGAGTATCATCATGTATATAATTATCATCTTCATCATTTGATAATAAACTTTTATTATTATCACCACATTTTATGTCATTTATTTTTATTTTTTTTTTTGTATGTGTATATTTTCCAACCTTTATTATTTCTTTATTTTGTTCTTCTTCGTGTTCTTTTTTGCTACTTCTTCTCTTTTTCCTTTGACTTTCTTTTGTTGAATTTTTTTCTGCACATATGTCATCATCTTGTGAACAATCTGGTGATGGATCAGAAATATTGGCACATTTTTCATCTACCAAATTGTCATCGTTACCATCTTCTTCTTTTATAGACATGTCCCTTTTGACATTACCTTTGAGTTGTTTGTTCTTATTTTTGCCTTTACCCTTTGATGTATTTTCTAAAACAGTATAAGGGAACTTCTTAAATTTGTCCTTCTCATACAAAAAAGACAGAGAGAATTTTTTTTTTTGCTTCTTAGAAACTTCATTTATCATTAATTGGTATACATAATGAGCTTGATTTATTAAGGCATTCTTTTCAAAAAAATAAGCAAAATTTAATTTTAATATTTCATCAAATGGTAAATATACTTCTATGGCTTCTCTCATTATACGTATGGCATAGACAAATTTTTTATTCAACAACAAATATTGAAAATATGAGAACCATAAATCTGAATTAAATTGTAAATGTATAAGAGCTTGTTCATATGTATATTTAATTCTTTTAAAAACTAAAGGAATGGTTAATTTTAATGGATTTGTTTTTTCAAAATTAATAATTTTCATCCATTTAATATATAAAATGTTATTTTCTATTTTCGATTTTTTATTTATAGGAAGAATAATTTTACCTTTTCTATCAACATTCATTTCTTTATATATAATACATAATTCTTTAAAAGCATTTTTTGAATTTAAATATTGATTATTATATATAGATAAAGAACTTGAACTACAAGTAGAATTAAAATTATCACTAGCTTTTTCAAATGAACAATAACATTTCCACACCTTATCTAAATATTTCGTTGCATGATGTAACCACCTTTGATAAAATTTCCTTAACTTTCCATCTTTAATATAATGATCGAAATAACTTATTTTTGAATTATTCATACTAGGTATATAAGACTTAAAAATATTTTGTTCCTCTTCTGTTGGTATTAAAGTATTCATATTCCTATTACCATGATGTGTATGTTTAAATGGGTCATATAATAATTTCGTTATTTCATTATTAACTATTAAATTCGTATTATATATTTTTATTAATATATATAATAACTCCACCCATATACTACCTGATTTTATATCAGTACCTACACATTTTAAAGCTTCAAATAAAAAATTTATATATTCATGAATTGAAGATGTATGATAAGTAAAATATAAAAATGATAAAAATAATTTTAAATCATAAATATTCGAATCTATACATTTCCTATATATTTCATAAGCTTCTTTATATTCTTTCTTTTTTATTTTTAATTCTGCATATTTATTCCAGTAATAAACACAACGAGGAAATATTAATAGAAACTGTTCATATATTTCTTCTTCATCTTCATACATTTCTAAAAATTTATACCATCTATTTAAATGTAATGGATTCATTCGTAAAAAATAAAGTTCTTCTTTATATACATCTTTATCATCATTATTATTAATTCCATTTTTTTCTCTATCTTTTTCCTTTTTATCTTCTATTCTATTATTATTTAACTCATTCTTTGAAATGTCACTATAACTACAACTATCCCTTTTACTTTCTTTTTCATTCTTCTCAAGGTTACCTTTACCACTCACTTCAAATACATATTCCTCTACATTAAAATCATCATAAATATTTCTTGTTCTATCATCTACTTTCAAACGACTCACAAATAGTTGCTTCGCTGTTACTAATTCTATAACTCCAAATTCATTACTCCCAACAGATAATATCTTGTTACTTTTAAACATATTTACAATTCATTATATGAAATAAAAACGTTTCATATCAATCATAAGAATGTATACAAAAATAAATTATATATAAATATAAAAGTATATATATATATATATATATATATATTATACATATATTATAATTTTGATAAGCCTAATAGTAACAATACAGTGTCACATTTGAACGTAAAAAAAAAAAAAAAAAAATTATAATAAGATAAATATTACTCTAATGTTGATAAAAATAAGTATGTTTTTTTTACAAAGCATTAAACAGTCTCAACGTAAATAAAATAATCTCATAATAGTGTTATCTAAAAGGAAAAAATATATAATATGACATAAAAAAAAAAAAAAAAAAAAAAAAAAAAAAAAAAAAAAAAATTAAAACAATACAAGCTGGGAATAATATAAATTATATATATATATATATATATATATATATATATATTTTATTAAATTTATAATATTTTATAATATATATATAATATTATATTTCTTTATTTTTTAAACTAATATAAAATATTTTACTTTGCAAAAAAAAAAAAAATTTCTGTACATATATTTATTATATATATATATATATTTTTATATACTTAAATAAATATAATATTATATTTTATAAAATATACTCATAAATAAATATTATATAGAAAAAATTAAAAACTTATTTTATAAATATCAAAAATTATGTATTAATAATAATTATCATATATATATTATATAATAAAAATATATGAGTTTTTATAGATTTTCTTTATTCCTAATTTATATAAGCCAAATGTCAACATTTCCTTTTATTTATCATAAGTAAATATATTATATATATATATATATATATATATTTTATATATATTGTTGTTGTCATTTTATTATATTGATAAATATTATTTTCACATTTAGAAAAATATATATGAAATGATGCATTGATATAATAATTATATATATATATATATTATATATATCAATCTTTAACTTTTATGTTATTTCATGTCTATAACATTAAACATTTCTTTACATATATTTATCATTTCTATACAATAATAGAATTCCTTTTGTTCATAAAATACAAAAAAAAAAAAAAAAATTAGATAACATTAAGTTTATAAAAAAATAGAATCATGTATATTTTGTTATTTAAAATATATTTCCTTATAGTTTTCCATTTTTTCTAAAATTGTTTCAGTATTAGGAACCAGGGGTTCCTATCAACATATAGCACATGAAACATATAAAAAAAATTATATTTATACACATATATATTTTTAAAATGCATATGATAAATAATAAAAATACATAAAAAAAAACTAAACCATTAGTAATAATATTATCAGGTTGAAGAATTAGAAAAAAAAAAAAAAAAAAATATATATATATTTATTCATTTATATATTCTTTTACATATTAATTTATAAAAAAGTTGATATTTTTTATTGCAGATTTTTGAACTTTGTAATTTTTTATAACATTCAATCTAAATTCATTATTGTCGGTTTTCTTTTTATTTTTTATTTTACATGGAATATAGAAAGGTAGAAAAGAACCCATTTGTGGTTGAAACCTAAAGAGGATAGTTTTAATTTGAGTATTTCCAAATTGTAGTTGTATATAAATTCTTTGATTTTTACAATCATTAATTAATTTTTTTAATATATTTTTATCTTGTATATTATGATTAATACTTATTAATACATTAATAGAATTAATACCTTGCATAATACCAGGTGATATTGAAATATCTGAACCACCTATTGGATATTTGATTAAATGATCATATAATGTATTATTTATAAATGTTATTTTAATATTATTATCTGATTTTATTGAATAATTTAAAAAAATAAGAGATTCTTCTTTTATAAATATGTTGAATAATTCTTTATTTATATTATAATTAGCAAAAGAACCCATTTCTTTATTTTGCCCTTTACCATTTTGTTTTATAAACAAATTATTATCATTATTATTATCTATATTGACATAATTCGAATTATAACAAATATCATTACTATTTAATCCTATATTATTAGAAGGGTAATAATATAATAATATATTACTAATTAATGTACCTAAAAATATATTATTATAATCAAAATTAAAATTTATCATTATATCTAATGTCAAAATATTGGTAACCCCATAATTATCTACATATAATTCAGCACCTTTATCATTCGATAAATAATAATTAAAATTAATTGAATTTATTATAGATGATTTAGATGATATATGATTTCCTATTAAAAAACCTATACAAAATATAACTAAACATACAGCCAATATACTAGTTATTTGAGTAAATATATAAAAAATAAAACTTTTTAAAAGTGACACATCATTCCCTTTCTCTTTTTTAATAATATATGTATTCAGTTCTTTATTTGTACGAGGATATTTATTTATAAATTCATCAATATCATCTATAGTTTTTATAACTCTTTTATTTTTATATTTATAAAACGTTTCTTCATTCAATGAGCTATACCTTTCTTTATATTCCATTATCAAATATATAAACATAAAAAATATAATTAAACAATAACAATATATATATGTATATTTTATGATTCTTCCTATGTTCTCTCACAGAATTACATATAAAAATTAATATCGGACATCATTTTATAAAATTAGGACAATAATGAAAAAAATTATAAATAAATATATATAATATATATATATATATATTTTATTTTTTTGTTTATTTTCCCTTATTTTTGTCCACTTGGTTGTAACACAAAATTTGCAACAAATCAAAGTGAGCAAATATATATATATATAATATAAATATAATAATATATAATTATATTTTTAATATATTATTATATCCCATTCGTATATATTTGATTATAAGACATTCTGAAATATAAAAATATATATATATATATACATATACATATATATAATAATTATTCCTCTTTTAAAACTTTAAAAACAAAAGAATATATAAATAATGATAAGTATTAATATATAATATATTTGTGGGTCTTCTTTTTGATAATTGGTTTTTATATATAAATAAAAAATAATATAAACCTCAAAGAAAAAAAAAAAAAAAAAAAAAAAAAAAAAAAAAAATTCTTAAATTTAATTAGGACAAAAATAAAATAATATATATATATATATATATTATTTATTTATTAAATATATGAGGTAATAATAAATATAATGTGAAAGAATATCTTCACTTTATTAAATATATAATAAATATACATAACTATTGTACATATATATAATATATATATGTAATAATTTTTTTATTTTATTTATTTTTTTTTTTTTTGTATAAATTAAAATTTTTAAAAATATACTTATTCTTTTAAACTATAAAATTCATATATATTATCATAATTATATATATATATATATAATATATATATTTATTATTTTTATATGACAATTTTTCTTTATTATAAATTTAAATAAATTTTAAAATCATATATTTCTTAATATATTTTATTTTACCATCCTTAATTTGATTTTTTTTTTTTTTTCTTTTTTTTGTAGAACAATATTTCTTCTTCATCTTTTTTTTTTTTTTTTTTTATCAAAATTTTATAATATTTAAATATATAAAGTAATCCTTATAAAACACAGATAATATATATATATATATATATTTATATTAGATGTGATGTTGAAATGATAAAGTAATTTCTTAATAGATCCTTCGAATTACATTATACATTGAGTATTGAATATTTTTAATACAAATATGGGACAGTGGCCAAAAGGAAATGTAAAAGTATAAAAAGAAAAACACATGGATATATATATATATATATATATATATAATATGTAAATGTTTGAGTTCTGTGCTTTAATAAGTTAGAGACCCTTTACTATAACAAACAAAATAATATTATAATGACAGGATATGTAAGTATTTATTTAAATAAGATAATACAATATAATGTTCAAAATATTTACTTTATTGATAAGTGATTATATAAAATAGGTATATTATTCTTCCAACAAAAAAATGATATGAATGGTATTAAATTTTTTTAAAGTAACTTAATGAAAACAAACCAAATTATATATATATATATATATATATATATATATATATATATATATGTATGTATATGTATATATGTATGTGTTTATATTTTTATGTATATATTTATTTCCTCATTAATTAATAAAATATGAACGACATTTATACGTCCATCGATTGCGATTCTCTCATATTCGATATAGATTTTCATCCTAAAGTTGATATAGTATGTGCTGGTGTTTTTGATGGAAACATAATATTATATAAACGAAAAGAAGATAAAAAAGAATTTAAAAAAAAACATATAGTACATAATCATGATAAAGCCGTTAAATATGTATGTTTTTCTAAAAAAGGAAAACAAATATTAGCTGCTTCATCTGACAATTCTTGTTCGATAACAGATATAACCGGTGTATGTATATGGAAGAATTTATGTCATAAGAATTCAATTAGTTCCATATTATATAGTAGTTATCATACTTTCTTAACAGCTGATGAAATTGGATATATAAAACATTGGGATATTAGAGATAATACAAAAAAACCTATACATAAAATAAAACATTTTAATGACAATATATCAAGTATGTTAATGGATCAAGATGAGAAATCCATGATTGTTACATGTGGAGGTCAACTAGGTCTCTTCGATATTTTATATAAAAAAAAAATTACATCACATACTATTTCAAATGAATATAGTGATGAATTCTTATGTTCAAACCTTATGGCTCATAATTCAAAAATTGTAACTACAACATTAAATGGAAATATTTCTATTTTCTCAAAAAACCCATGGGGTAATATGGAAGCAAAAATTAAAGCTAGTAAAGATGCTATTAGTACCTTTGTCAAATATAATGATTATCATATTTTTTTTGGTACCTCTGATGGATTTATTAAAACAGCACAAATACAACCAAATAAAATAGGAGAAACCTTTTCAAAACATAAAAATAAAGAAAGCATTGAAAAAATGTCTATTAATAAAAACAAAAATCTCTTAGCTACCATTTCTAACGATTATTCAATTAATTTTTATCAAATACAAATAAATAATTCAATTATATACAATGGAATAAAAAAAAAAAAAAAAAAATCCTTTTTTCATGACCTTTAAATAAAAAATGGGAAAAAATTAAAATAAAAGAGAGCATATCATGTTTTCTTTTTTTTTTTTTTTTTTTATGTATATTAAATTGACAAGAATAAAATATGATAAATTAAAACATAACATTTGATATATATATATATATATATATATATATATATATATATATATTGTTATTTTTTTATGTGTGTGTACCTACATATTTTAATATTTAAATGTTTAAAATTTTATTCCAAATAAATGTATTTTATATACACAAAAATATTTATATATATATATATATATATTTTTATTTTTATGTCATACCAATATTTTAACAATATATGGTAACAAAATTATATTTATTGTTGATATATAGTATTTTTTATATCAAACCATATTCTTTACAATGTTATTTTTTATATCCTTTAATTAAATAAAACATTATTTTCAACTCATACTAATTTTTTTGTTTCTTTCCAAACAGCACATAAAAATATAATTAAATAAATAAATAAATATATTTTATATATATGAATTTATTATATATAAAGCCTAATGAACAGTGTTTTTAAAAATTATGAAGTTAAAAAAAATATAATATATATATCATA
>NC_031485.1:964154-971654 GCF_001602025.1 Plasmodium gaboni | reverse complement strand
AATTTAATAAAACGAATCTTATTCTTAATATTATATATATATATATATATATATATATTTATTTATTTATATATTTATATATATATATATATTTATTTATTTATTTATTATTTTTTTATAATACAAATAATATTATACAAGCTTTTACATATATATATATATATATATATATATATATGCATTCCCATGATTTTGCCTATTATATAATATTATATAGGGCACCTAACACATTTAAAAAAAAAAAAAAAAAAATTTACATATATGTATTATATATATTATTATGCCTCTATTAAATTTATCTTTATATTGATAAATTTTTTAATTTTTTTCTAGGCCCTTAAGGGTTATAAATAAAAAAAAAAATGAAATATATAAAATAATAATAAAGTATTAAAATAAAAAAAATATTTATATATATAAGATCAAAAGGAACATATTAAAGATGAACATATATAGTAAAAACCCTAATATGTCAGGAATAAAAACAGAAATATGAACTACTTATTAAACATTTATAATATTTATATATATGTACATTTATATACTCATAAAATTAATAATGTGAACGAATTATAATTTATATTTACAATTAAGAAACAAAAAAAAAAAAAAAATGTATAATATATTACAAATGATGGTCCGAAAAAATATATTTCTATATCTATATAATAATAATAATATCAAGTAAAATATATATATATATATATATATATATATGTAGGTATGTCCTTTGTTTTTAATTTTATAGGAATGATATATAAAAAAAAAAAAAAATGATTATTTTAAAAAGTGCTGTTAATATTTTATTTATAAATGATCATCTACAAATCATTTCAAATTATGCCTTATGTGTATTGTGACATATATAATGGGAGGACTAAAAATTTGTAAGAAATTTCAAAGGACACTTGTAAATATCATAAAAAGAGATTACAGTTCAACCAATTTTAAGGTTCAAAGAGAATATAAAAAAATAAATACACTCATGTGTTATATTCAAAGATGTATAGATGAAGAACATGAAAAGAATAAAAATTTACTGTGTTTTAATAACATGTATTGTCAAGAAAATAATTACCATATGTTATTCTACATACATATGCTAAGAATATCTTACCTTTTAAAAAATATGACAGTAAATGAAAATAAATGGTTACATATATATAAAAAAATGACAACTCTCTATTTTCTGGACGAACAATATTTTCATATAAAGAAAAAAGAAAAAAATTATAATGAAAAAAATATTTTAAATGACAATATAAATGTTACAGATAATCAAATGAAAACCAATATTATTGTTAATAATGATATAAAAAATATACCTCCTCATACAATAGAAAGAAACATATGTGATAAATATAATCTCTTTACATTATATTCAAATTATTTATTTGTATATGAAACCATATTAAATAAAATATATAATTATTTATCTATATATAATACAGATGATATGTTATTGTTGTTAAATATATGTGATCGTTTCTTTCATATCTTCTTCAATGTATGTAATAATAATAAGCACAAGCGTATGAACAAATTAAATTATATATATATATCTTCAAATAAATATAATTATATTCACAACAACAACAATAATGATAATAATAATAATAATAATAATAATAATAATAATAATAATAATAATAATAATAATAATAATAATAATAATAATAATAGTAATAATAGTAACAATTTTAAAATAAGAACAAAGGGGGAGGAGAATATATATAAACATCGAAGTAATCATAAAGATATATTTATTTATCAATATGAAGATATATATCATTTAAAATATTATCAAATATTTATAAATATAATAAATTTATTGACAAATATATTAGATACAATAAATTATAATAGTATAAATTCTGCTCAATTAATAGAACTTATCAATATATTTTATAGAATTACAAAAAAAGGAATAATAAATGAAAAGCATATAATTAAATTATTTCAAAATAATATTCATATTTTTAAGGATATAATAAAATGTCCATATACATATAATGATATAATTTTTAAAATAATAAATATAATGCATAAATCTAAAATTATTAATTATAATATTATCTTTCCAATTGTTATAGAACTAAAAAATAGAAACATAGATAAATATCCTATAAATATAAATTTTTTTGAAATATATTTAAAATTATTAACATTAATAAATATAGATCCACCATATAATCTATATATATATCATTGTTGTAAAGAATATATATTAAATAATATATATAATATACAACCATCTAAAGTATACAAATTCTTCTTTATATCAAGTATATTAGGAATATATAATCTTTCAATTATAAATATATATATAGATTATATTTTTAAAAGAAAAGATTCACATTTAAATATTTCTTCCACACACAAAATTTATTACACTTTATTAGGATGGAACATTATATATAATACCATTCTTAAAAATAAATATAAGCACAAAGAACGTAACATCAAAATTATACTCATAAATTTTTACAACAAAAATATTCATTATATTTATGATAATAAATGTATGCACATTAATAGTTATTATGATAATCTATTTGGGAAGTTGAAATATTTATTATATTTTTATAAAAACAAATTGATAAGTGAAAAAAAAAAAAATAATAATATTAAAAATAAAAATAATAATAATAATAATAATAATAAAAATAATACACATAAGAAACATAACAATGATAGTAATTATAATACACATCATAATAATAATGGTATGTATATATCTTTAAATAATAATATACATAATATATATACAGAAAAAGAAAATTATCAGTTCAATCAATTTTCTATTTATTCCATTTTGAAACAATATTATCCTAACATCATCAATGAATATACAACAAATGAACTTATCAGTTTAGATATTTTTCTATATATACATAAACAAAATTCTTATAAAAATATTGCTATAGAATTTAACGGTAGAACACACTATAATTTATTAATTAATAAAAAAAAAAAAACTTCATATCCACAGACATATACAGACACATATCAAATGGTTGAAAATTATAATACAAAATATAAAAAATGGATTCTATCAAATTATTCATTCAATATCATATATATTCCTTATTATAAGTGGAACATGTTAACGCATAAACAAAAAGAAAAATATCTTACAAAAACTATAAATATGTGTTGTGATATAAAGAGTAATATAAACACACCATGATTATATATATATATATATATATATATATATATATGTATATATTATATGTATAAATTTTTTTTTTTTTTTTTTTGTTTTTTGGGTATAATTATTACACTCGTAATTATACTATACATACACAAACACATACATATATATATATATATATATATATATATATATAATATTTTTTATTGTTTTAGTTCTTTTCTTTTTTTTGTCCATAATAAATTAACATTTAATTAACATTTAATTGACATTTGTTTAACATTTGTTTTATATAAATTTTTTAAAATTGGCTATTCCTTTCTTCCAACATTTCTCTCTTGAACAATTGTAATTCATCCTGCGAATATATAAATAAAAAAAAAAAAATTATTCCTTCTATTTATTCCTTTCCATATCTTTTTGTTCCCTCATAGTTCTACCTGTATATAATCCGTAGATATAATATCGTATATGGTAGGTCTTTCTTTCCAATCCTTTTTCAACATCCAATAACATAAATCTATTAAATCCTTCGAAACGTTATCTGGTAATGGATCTGGCTAACCAGTAGTATAAAAAAAAAAAAAAAAAAAAAAAAACATATATATATATATATATGTGTATAAAGCGTATGATATATATATGTATATTTTTCTTTTTGTAATACCTCATCTTCACATATTTTTTGTGCAACTGACAACATGTTTGAGTTATTAGATTTAAATGGTGGTTTTAAACTTATAAGTTCATATAAAATAATTCCAAGAGACCAAATGTCTGCAGGGAAACTATAATTTATATTCTGCAAAAAGGGAAAGAATAAAAAGGAAATAATAATAATAATAATAATAATATATATATTTTTAACATATACATATATATATATATATATATTATACATATTCCATTTAGAAAAAAAAAAAAATTATTATACCTTACAAATTTCTGGTGCCATATATCCTATAGTACCACATAATGTATTTGTTTTTTCTGTTTGTTCTATAAATTTTGCCAAACCGAAATCTCCTATCTTAGCTCTTTCTTTTTCGTCTAAAAATATATTATTACATTTTAAATCTTAAAAAAAAAAAAATTATAAATATATATATAATATATATATATATTATATGTGTGTGTATGTATGTTTCCCCTTATTTTGTAATTTTTTTTTCAATAATCCAGATTTCACCTCTGTGTATTAATTTCTTATCATGTATAAATTTTAGAGCCATAATTATTTGTAATAACCATCTTTTTATTTTCTTCTCAGGGATTGGAGTTTCTAATTCTTTATGTTTTTTTATCACCTTTCCTAAATCCCCCTCTTAATAACAAAGACAAAAAAAAAAAAAAAAAAAAAAAAAAAAAAAAAAAAAAAAAAAAAAAAAAAAAATTACACACATATTATATATATTATATATATTTGAAAAAAATATGATAACTTTATCTTTCATTATTATCCTAATCGTATTTTTAATTTCTATTATTTATTATAAATAAAAAAATTCTACTTATGCAATAATCCATTGCTACATATAAAACACAATCCTCAACGAAAGCTTCTTTATATCGAACTATGAAAGGATGAACTGACATTTTAATGAGGGCCTATATAAAAATAGGAATATAAAAAAAAAAAAAAAAAAAAATTATATATATATGTATAAATCTATACATATCCACAACAGACGAAAAAAATTTTTTTTTTTTTTTTTTTAATTTTCACTTATTATTATGTCTATTTAATCCATTCTATATATAAATGTTATATATATATATATATATATATATATATTTATATTATATATATTGTACTTATTACTCTTATCTCATTGACTACATTCATTTTTTCCTTGCTGTTCATACATGATATGTCCAACTCCTTAATTACAAAACTAATTCAAATAAAATAAATTATATTATAACATCAAATGATATAATATTTTTATATATATGATTACTTTATGTTATCATTTATCTACTTATAATTATGCACACATATATTCATGTACTTATATATATGTTAATATTTATATGTATGTATAATATATTAATATAATATATACACACATTTTATATCTATATTATTTGTTTTAATATACATTTTCTCATGCTCATCTTTAACAGCAGTTACAATTCCAAACGAACCCCTACCTATACTTTTTACCACCTCATAAGGACCTATCATTTTGGGTTTAGACATTTTTAATAATAATCTAATTATTTATAATTTATATATGTATACATATAAATATATATATATATATATATGTTTACATTTGTAATTACCAATCTTAAAATCATTTGAACATTTCTTATATATTAATATATTTATATTTTATTCTTTACTTTTTTACACATATTATATATAACACAATGTATATATGTTGTATATACACATATCTACTATGAACATATAACCATAAAGATTTCCGAAATTTTATAATGAATTAAAAAATATACAAATATACAATATAATCTAAGGAGAAAGAATAAAAATGTTATTAATAAATCACAATTATTATTTATAATTATTCATTCGTTTAAAGGACTAATTAATTATAACACTCTAAATATATAAATATCAGCTTCAGACAGAAAAAGTAAAAGAAAAAAAAAATTGAGCACATGAATTAATCATTTCTTTTTTAATTAAATTTTTATATCAATATTAGAAATGTTCTGAGTTTATTTAGCTGTATATAAGCAAATATATTTAATATATATATATATATATATTAATAAGAATCCATATTTAAGATAAATGAAAAAATTAAACACACAACCTAATAATTTTATAAACCCTTGTAAGTATATACACATATAATATTATAATTCTTGCTTCCATATAACATTAATTTATTAAATATACAAATATTAATAGTATAGTAAGGGGTAACAATTAGGTTCATAACTATTTACGTTATATTAAATAAATTTTTTTTAAAAAAGCAATCTATTATATATATATATATAATTAATATAGACTAATATACTAAACAAATTAAATTACGTATACACACATAAAATGTGTGTATTTTTTTTTTTACCTTCATATTTCCTAATAGTAATAGTATTTAAAAATATATATATAAATAAACAACAACAAAAAAAAAAAAAAAAAAAATAAAAAAAAAAAAAAAAAAAAAAAAAAAAAAAAAAAAAAAAAAAAAAAAAAAAAATAAAAATTTTTTTTTTTTTTTTTTTTTTTTTTTTTTTTTTTTAAAAGACATTTAAATTGGAATAAATAATATAAGTAAAAAATATTTCTTCCAGTGGTAATTAAATATATATATATTAATATATATAATCCTTTTAAAGTACATCGTATATATTTTCAACTATATCCTTTTAAGCATATGAACAGTAAAGGTTTCTTTGGAACATTTGTGGAGTTTTTGCAATTCTTATACTTGGGAATCCTGAGTCCTTTGATTTGTAGATGCTGATACTTGAAAATCGTTTTTCTTTTTCTGGACCTCCTTTGCATAATGGGTTTCCAATATTTGCGAATTTTGGATAAGATGGTAAGAAATTACAACTAACAGTTCCACAGAAGTTTTCTTGTGTAATAGTATCTACAGTTGTATCTTGATCAGCTTCCATATTAATGGTTGCATTAGAATCTACCTTTTGGCTAGTTAAGTCATTTAATAATTGGATTTCTTTTTCATCAGCAAGACTTATAGTTTGGTTTTCTTTTAATTCGTTGATTGGTATTTCTTCTTTATCTTCTACTTCTTTACTTATATCAATGTGTGGGCAATTAACCTCTGGAACTTCCATTATACTTTCTCTTTTTGATGTTTTTAATACTGGGATTACTTTTTCTACAACCATATATCTTGGAACAGTAATAATTCTTTCTCTGTTAACATATACTGGGACTTCTACAATTTTTTCAACAGTTTTTATTTGTGGGACTTCAACAATTTTCTCTTGGTATATAATTTTATCTACATTTTTTACTTTTTCAACATATACAGTTTTGGGTTTATACACATTTTTATACTTAATAACTGGCCTTATCTGTTCCACTATTCTTTCTACAGTTTTTATTTGAGGTACTTCTACAATTTTTTCAAGATATACTTCTTTGGGTATTTCAACTATTTTATTTTGAATTATGGGTTCTAATACCTTAGGTGGTAATTGTTTATTTACTACTTGGGGGTATGATTCATTTCCATTTATTTGTCCATCAAAAACATTATCTCCTTTGCAGCAAGCTAAATTCTGATTTGTAGAACACATTTTTCTTAAAATTTGTTTTTTTTAAATTATATTTTATTATCTTTTAATTAGGATAATTCTACTGATCTAAGTACTATTCTATATATATA
>NC_031485.1:950244-957744 GCF_001602025.1 Plasmodium gaboni | reverse complement strand
GAAAAATGACTGGATAAGATCTGTAGATCATGCAAATTTATATGATGTAATTATTTGCACAAATTTTGGAAGTATATATATTTTAAAAACAAAGGAAAAAAATAAAAAGTTATTTTTAATATATGAAGAAGAACGACAGAATTATTTATTGACATGTTTAACTTTTTTTGGAACTCAATGTATATGTTTAGGATATAGTAATGGTTATTGTTGTTTTGTTATTTTAAAAGAGGATTATGATACTTATACAAATTGTGAGAATGAAAATAATATAATATTTAATAATATAAAATATAATAAAGATATAAAAGATAAAGGAAAGGATATTATATTTTATGAATCTCAATTTATATTTGATGAGAAGAAAAATTTACAATCAACATATTTCCAATGTTTTAATCATCGTATAAGCGAAATGTTATTAATACCATTATCATGTGTTAGTTATGATCATATCATTGATAATGTTTCTACAAATGGGGTGACAGAATATATTGATAATGTCTTGTATTTGCGTATGCGACAAAGTAAACAAAATAAAGAAGAAAAGGTAATCATAAAAGAAAAAATAAAAAATAATAATAATAAAAATAATATTAGTCGTAGTAATAGTAGTTGTAGTAGTAATAGTAATAGTCGTTGTAGTAGTAATCGTAATAGTCGTTGTAGTAGTAATCGTAATAGTCGTTGTAGTAGTAATAGTAATAGTTGTTGTAGTAGTAATCGTTCATATGAACAAAATTCACTAAAGGTAGAAAGAGATTTGCATCAGCCTTCCAATTTGTTTTTTCAAATTATATATAATCATAATATATCATATATAAATCATATATCTTACACACACAGAGAACAACAAAAAAAGAAATTAGATGATTCCTCTGAAATAATACCTCTATCATTTGTTCTACCTATAAATATATTTTTATTGGTGAACTTTGATCATACAGGAAGTATAAAAATTTTTAATATCGAAATTTATAAAAATAAAAATGTAGAAATTCAAAAAATGTGCGATACAATTATTGACGTAAAAAATAAGAAATCAAAAATAATATGTGTTAATTATGTTTTAAGACAGAAAAAAATAAAAATGAACAAAAAAAATTTTAAAGAAATAAATAATATAAATAATGTACATCAAAAAATAGGTATCTTATTATTTGTAGGAGATGAATATGGATGTATTTTTATACTTTATATTAAAATACCTATACATATAGATGAAAATAATAAAATTATATATGATTTTAATAAAGCTTGTATTAAGTCCAAAGAAAAATTACGTGTTCATAATAATAGAAAAGTATTCGATATAAAAATTATTGATCATTGTATATATTCATGTGGTCAAAATGGTAATATACTTAAATATGAATTATATAAAGATGAAAGTAAAATATATTCTTTATATAAATTATGTTTAATTAAAATACCTTATTATTCTTCCATATATAAAATATTACCTACTATTTATGATATAAAAAGTTATACACATCATACAAAGCTTTATTGGAATACCTTCACAAAGAAAGAGCATCACAACAACAGCAATGATAATATTAACCTAATTGACAATAATAATAAGGATAACTGTAATAATAAGTGTAATAATAAGTGTAATAATAATTGTAATAATAAGTGTAATAATAACTTTTATAATAATTGTAATAATAATTGTAATAATAATTGTAATAATAATTGTAATTATAATATTTATGGTGTTCATCATAATTTATTTACCCTTATGTATGAAGATCAAAAAAAAATAAATAACATGCACCACGATAATATCTTCATTTGCTGTTTCAAAGAAAAAAAATTTGTCTTATACAATATGAAAAATAAAACAGAATATTTATCTGTTGAATGTGGTGGGTTTAGAAGACCATTAAGTGTATATATGAAAGGTCTTTCAAATTCCTCTTTAACCTTTTCTTTATGTTATTGTAAAGAAAAGAATATATTTTTTTATTTTAAAAATATTAATAACAAAACAAATAATATAATACCATATGAACAAACATATTATAATTCTGATTTTCATACAAAAAATGTTTCTTGTCTTTTATGGTTTGATCAAAATTATTTTTGTACATGCTCAGAGGATGGCGTCATCAAATTAATGTATATAAGTAAGAAGAAAAAGATAAGCAACATAGAACATATAGAAAAAAAAAATAAAAATAATAAAAAAAACAAACATGTAAACGTCAATAATTTGAAGAATATAAAAAAGGATAATACATTTAAACATAATAATAATATAGCATCCACGTTTAATAACTATAATTACAATATATATCACAAAAAAAAAAAAATGAATCATTTGAATTACGAGTTAAGAATTATTCAAAATGTGTTTAATCATATAGAACCTATTTTTTATATGTCCTTTTTGAAACATCCATTTTATTTTTCTAAAAAATTTAAATTGTTTATATCAGTGGGTGCAAAGAATTCTGCAAATATTTTTTATACATTTATTCATAATGAAAATATAAATGTGACAAATACAGAAAAGAAAGTCAACAACAACAATTATGATAATATAAATAATAATAATACAAATAATAATTATAATTATAATCTATTAAGTAACAATATTATTCTTAACAATATAGATTATTCAAATAATAATACACCTATCATTTATCATTTAGAAAAATTAAGAACTCAACAATTTTCTAGTAACCTAAGATATTTATGTGTACAAGGTTTTTTTAATATTATTTCTAAAATAGAATATACTTATCTTATTCAAACTAATATATTTATTGGTACATCAATAGGATATATATTTCATTACAGTGGATTATATGAATTTAATATTTTTAATAAAATCATCTTCTCAAAAATTATAAAACGTGCAGATGTTATATCTACATATAATATGAACAGTACAATATTGTCTTTAAGCTTGAAAGTAATATATGTCAATAAAAATTATGATGATGTAAATGAAAAAAATAATATGTGTGATAACAAACATATTTGTGATGAAAATAATATTGTGTCCTTAAAGAATTCTCCTTTTTTCTCAAGAAATGAAAATATATTAAACGATAATATATTTATTATGAAAGATAAATATAAAACAAATCACACAAAATATAAACCAATTAATATATTATTGTGTGGATTAAATAATGGTATAATTATGATTTATTATCAGTTTGATATAACATTGAAATTATTAGAACAGATTCATGTTCATCAAAATGGTGTAAATAAAATATGTGTTAAAAAAAAAAAAAAAAATTACTTACAAATATATACATGTTCAGATGATCAATCTATAAATATATTAATTTTTAAAATGATATATACAACAAATAATAAATTAAAAAAACTTATCTTAATACAAAATACAAAATTTACACATTCACATCTATCATCTATTAGATCCTTATATATCTTTTCTAATTATCTATTAAGTGTATCATGGGATCAATATATACATATATGGAAAATACAAAAAAATCAAAACAATAAATATTTTATAAACAAAATAAGACAAATTAAAATATCAGTGTATGATGTTTCTTGTATAAATTCTTTTGTAAGAAAAAAATATAATATTATACAAAACAATAAAAATAAAATTATTGAATATAAAGTCTATTTATGTGTATCAGGAATAAATGGTAGTATGGAATTATTCCTTCTCAAGCTTTTTACATAAGAATCATATTAAGAGCAAAATTGTTTTTCATAAAATATTACAAAAATAAAAAACATATACATATATATATATATATATATATGTATGTATGTATGTATATTTTCTTAGTTTTTATGTATATATTTAATTTTTTTTTTTTTTTTTTAATATATAATAATCCAAACACATTTTTGAAAACTCCATGTTGCCTAATTGTACCTATAATTGTTACATCATGTTATGTTTTTTTATTATTATTATTTATTACTTTTTTTTTTTTTTTTGTATTTAAATATGAATAGTTTTATATATTCTTATTAAATTAATTGTAGAACCCAACTTTTATATTTTTAAAGATCTCCCTTTTTTAATTAATACACATATATATGTTGTCCATTTTTTTTATATATACTTTTTTTTTTTTTATATGTTCCATATTGTCCTTTATATTATTTTCTTATTGGTCAAATGCTCCTTTTTTTTTATAAAACCCATAAATATATATCTAAAAATAATTATAAATTATTTCTTTATACTAGCATCACACAAGTGAAATAATATATAGCAGGGTGGAATTTCACTCCACTTCACATATATTTTTTTTTTTATAATATTAAAGATATAATATATGCTATAGCTAAAAGTTCGGTGAGAGACAAAAAAAATAAATAAATATTAAGAATAAGACATATATGTGCATATAAATTTAGAGTAATTCTATAAATATTTAATCCTTCTCAAAGTATCTTATTATAAAAAAAAAAAAAAAAAAAAAAACCAAAGTTAAAAATAATTATTCTACATACATATATACATATACATATATATATATATATATATATATATGTTTATTTTTTTTGCATTACCATGTTTGAAAAGTCGTGAGCTGGGAAATGCACTAATTCCGGTTTCAATATAAAGGACAAGAATACAACCAATGCAGCATAACCTTCAAATAATGATAAAGGTCTATCAGGTATGTTACAAAATTTATGAAAATATTTAATACAAAAGAGTGCATATTTATATGCTCTTAAATACCATATTTTATTTTGTGTATAATTATATAAATATAAAAAAATAATTCCATTTCCTGATATACCATGACATAATCCTAATCCTTTTTTTAATAATCCTTTTCTCCATATTAATAATCCCATATTATTTAAATATTCTTTATTATATTTTGTTTTAAAATATGTTGGTATATTATCATATTCTAATAATTTTATTAATAATATAATATAACCTATATTTCCATGACACCATTGTAATAATATTTCTTTTTTTTTTTTTTTTTTTGTTTTTTGTTCAGAAGACATTTTATCTATTTTTACTGATGAATATATATTAAAATTATCAGTTGAATATAAACTTAATATTTCATCTGTTACTTTATATATTAAATGTATATATTCATCTAGCTTATTCATAACCTTATTTTTTAAACTATCACCATAAACATCATCACCATTATCATAATCATCACCATTATCATAATCATCACCATAAACATCATCACCACTATCATCATTATTATTATTATTTTTTTTATTACTTTCCTTTTGATTACTCTTTGTAGATTTATTATCCATTTCTATTGATACACATAAATCATCTATATGATTCTTAAAAAATTGTATCAGCTTGAATAATACAAAGAATATACCTGCATATCCATGAGCAGCACCCAAATATATTTTTTCATGCCATTCATAATATAAAGAAAGAGATGTTAAATCATAAAAATGTCGTCCTTTTTCTATTCCATAATCAAATATAGAATTCATAATATAATATAAATATTTTAATATAATATATTTTTTTTCTTTGTATTGTATCCAAATATTTTTACAAAATAAAAAAGAATATATATATCCACATTTTCCATATAATAATTCACATTCTGAATTCATTTTTAATAATTCATTCTTATATTTTATTAAATGATTTATTAACATATTCAAATATTCTATATGTTTTTCATTTCCTATATAATAATATATCATACTACATAAACTATATATACCTGTACATCCTTCAAGAAATGTTATACTATTCTTTCTTTCTTTACAATTATCCATATATCTAATAATGTCTTTACAATATTCTAAATATTTATTATCTTTACTATTCTCATATAATATCATATTCATATATAATATTCCTCCTATACCACAATATATTGAACTATTCCTATGATAACTTAAATCACAATTTAACTCCGTCACATATTCATTCATTTTCTTTTCTATCATATTTCTATTCTCTTCATTCTCTTCAAAATTTTCTAAATAAGAATTCGACACATATCTATTTTCATCACTCATCGTGAAAAATAAAAACAGTGTTATTTATTTTTAAATGGATATTTTTTATTATTTCACATACGAAAAATCGTGAAAAATAAAAACAGTGTTATTTATTTTTTAATGGATATTTTTTATTATTTCACATACCAAAAAAAAAAAAAAAAAAAAAAAAAAAATTGTGTGACTTATTAAATTAGAACAATTAAAATATCTAACGTTTAAAAAGGAAATATATTTTTTTACTATATACTAAGAATTTATATGACTCTTACGATAAAAAAAATATATATGAGCCATATATATATATATATATATATATGTATGTGTGTGTGTGTATACAAATAAAAATTATTTTACACTTTAAAAAAAAAAAAAACATATAAATATTATATATATATATATAATATTTGTGATGGAAGAACAACTTTTATATTTTACACACATAATTTAAGAGTTTTTATATATATATTTTTATATTTCCTCATATATTTTATATTTTTCTGTATACACATTTGTTATAATAAAAATAATTTCACATATATATAAAGAGAATCTTTTAAAAACAATTAAATATTTTATAAATTTTATGAACAAAATTATAATCAACTTTTTATACTACATGAAAAAATAAAATATTATATATATGTTTCTTTTTTTTTTTCAAGTAAAATATATATAAAGATATAACCCTTTATACATATATAATATTAAGGACATATATTTATAATGCATTTTAACATTATAATTTTTAAAAGGCAAGAAAAAAATATTAATATATACATATATATAATCTTATTTATACCCTTTGATTTGTTCTATATATAATATTATATAAAAACACATTTACTCTCATTCAAAAATATATATATATATATATATATATATATATATTTATTTATATGTACATTTTATTAAACTCTTTTTATATACATTGTCCTTTTTGAATATATTTTATTAAATCGTTATACTACCATGTTTTATATATTTATATCACATATTTCATTTTATATATCTTAAAGCACATTTATTTTTTATAAGTTAAATAAAAGTTTAAATATAAACAATATATAATAAATATTTCATTTTAACGTTACAACGAATATTATGTTTTCATATATATGAAACCCTCTTGAATAATTTATATTTTTTTTTTTTTTACTTTTTAATAAAACCAACAGAAAAATACACATATATATAATATATATACTACCATATCATAGAAATATATTCCTTTCAAAATTTTCATGAAATAAATATTTAGGATGGTCTAATATTCATAGATTATAAAAAATGTTGAAGCTAAAAAATTTATTATACCAAAAATTATCACATATATATATATATATATATATATATATATATATTTGTATAGTACTTTTTTTTATTCCTTTTATATTACTCAATCTCCAAAAAAAAAAAAAAAAAAAAAAAAAAAAATTTCTTTTTATATAATGCCGTTATATATAGTAATTAAACATTTTCTAATAATAATTAAATAATATAGATAATGCTTTTTATTCTTTTATA
>NC_031485.1:938686-950144 GCF_001602025.1 Plasmodium gaboni | reverse complement strand
AATTTTATGTTCATTATCAAAATAATACAGACCATTTTAATGATGCTTTTACAAATAATATGACTCAAAATAATATGCTGAATTTTAATGCACCTGTCAACAACGTAACATCAAATAATAATATAAATAATCTTAATATAAATAATATGAATGTAAATAATATGAACGTAAATAATATGAATATTAATAATGTAAGCAATATGAATAATGTAAATAATAATAGTAAAAAGAATAATAAAAGTAATAATAATAATAATAATATAAATTGTAATAATAGTGCAAATAATTTTGCTAGCCATTTTACAAACAATACAGAAGATATGCAATTAAATGCGATCAATAACTTTGTTACAACACAAAATGAAAACATAATAAATGGACCTTCACATACATCAAAAAAAAGATCTTTAACAATAGCTCAACCACAAAATAATAATAAATCTATTAACTTTATAAAAAACTTACAAACATTAAATGGAACAAAAAATATTACAAATGAACATATGATAAATTATAATGAACATGTCATTAATGATGAATCTCAAAGATTTTTACAACAAAATCAATATACAAAGTATACAAATAATGTCAATCAAAATGTATCTGCAAATAATAATGATAATAATGAATTAACCAACTGTTCTATGAATTTTAATAATTATTATCAACATCAAAATAATGCTAATAACACAATCAACAATAATAATAATATTAATAATAATAGTATACATGACAAAAATATTATCCAGTCATATAACAATAATAATATGTATACATTCAGAGATGATATTTATAAAAATAGTTATTACATATAAATTAAAAGAAATTCATATATTACATGTTTATATATATGTATATACATATACATATTGTATACATTATTTATATATTTTTGAACATTATTTTTATACATAACACAATTAATGCAATGGAAATAGTAAAAAAAATATTTTATTTTTTTGAACGAATTAATTTATTATAAGAATTAAGTTTCTTTTTGTTTTCAAAAAATTAATATGTCTCCCTTTATTTTTGTTACTCTAAATATATATACATATATAAATATATATATATATATATATATATATATATAGACTTATTCATTTATTTGTTTATTTTATTATTATATTGTTAATTATGTTATTATTATATATATATATATATTTATTTATTTATCTTTTATTTCATCATCTTTCAAAGTATCTCTAAGATCTTTTAATTTTAATAGAACATATGTTATATCCATATAAATTTTTCTTTTAATTTTGTTTTAAACAATAATATTTTAATAAATTGTTAAATTATTTCACCATACATGATGGTAAATATATTACTCATCTGTCATATTATCTTACCTGTCAGTTTTACAACACAAGTGTGTATATATATTACTATAGATCTATTCAAAAAATATATACATATATATATATATATATATATATGTATATTTAATATGTTCATGTGGTTTTTCGGGTCTTCCTATATATGTAGGGTGAATATGTATTGTATCATTAATAATGTAACCATAAAAGTAATATGTCAATATGAGCAGGAAGACTTGTCTATTTTAAGGTTTTACATTATCATAAAGGATAATTATAATAATGTCCTCATTAATAAATATAAATATATAAATATATATATATATATATGTGAGTTATTAAAAGGGTTGAAAAATGAACATTTAGAACATATTATATGGCAACATTTTAATATATCATATTACTCATATATTGTTATACTATTATATATAAAAAACGAATTTAAAAAAATAATTTTATGTTTTATGTTTTATGTTTTATATTTTATATTTTAAATTTTTTGTTTTTTAATATTTACAAAAAAAAAAAATGAATAGTAACAAAATAATCAATTTACAAAGATGAATTAAACATCGTATCTATGATGATGAAATATAAAATTGTTAATAATAAAAAAAATAAAATAAAAAAATAAAAAAATAAAAAAAAGTAAATTCCCAAGGAACTAATTAAGATAAGTTTAATATTTTAGCCTTCTTTTGCTTCGCATCCCCTACAAGATAAAAATAAATAAATAAATAAATATATATATATATATATATATATATGTAATGGTAGAAAAAAAAAACTCATTTGTACATATACTCATAATAATTACCTAAAAATAATTCAGTTATTTCTATGTGAGGTGTTATAAAAAAATATTGTTTATCATTATTCTTTTCAACAAAGTCACAAAAGAGCCTCATACTAAAAAATAAATAAACACACACACACATATATTTATATATATATATATATATGTATATATACTAATTATTATATTTTCTTTTTACTTTTTAACTCTGGTAAGCTCATCCATGTATACATCTAATTCATCAAAAATATGAAATGAAGAAGATTCTGTTAAAGAAAATGAAGCCAATAAAGCCATTTGTATGGTTGATCTTTCTCCTCCTGATAAAGAATTAATTTCCATATAAACATTATTTGAAATATCCTGATTAATTGATACCATGACTTTTAGATTTCTATTTATATCATCAAATTCAATTTTTCCTTTATAATTATTCATAAGTTTTAACATATTTTTAAAATGTAATGTGATTTGATTTTTTGTTTTTTCTAGAATATCTAGAAATTTAGATTTTCTTAATGTGATATTAGAAAAATGCATATCATAATTATTTCTTAAATCAGATATTTGTTTTAATTGTTTTTCAAAACTTTTTTCATCATTTATATATTGTTCAATTAAATTATTATAATAATCTTTTAAATTATTATCTGTATTATTTTCTTTTTCTATATATCCATGCATTTTTAATATTTCTAATATTTCTTTTTTTTTATTACATCGTTTTTTCCATAATATATCTTCATATTTTTCATTTAACATATCTATTGGATCATTTTCAAAAATATTTCTTTCTATTATACTATGATTCTTTTCAATCATTTTATTATTTTCATCAGAATATTTATATTTATCATTATTATCATCACTTATATTATTTGGATCTCTATTATTCTGATCCATATTATCTACTTGTTTTATATTATCATTTAAAACATTACTCACAATATTTTTTTTTACATATTCTTCTAATTCTATTAATACTTCGATTTCTCCTTCCTTATTATTCCCCACTTTTATTACACTTTTATTATAACTGTCTTTGCTGTTTTCTAACATATTTTCTTCTATACCTTTTGAGGACATAAAAATTTTATTAAAAGAATTTAAACATGACAAAGGAATATCCACTTTAATATGCTCTTCATCATGTTTTGTTATATTTTCTAGATTTTTATGAATGACAAAAATAGTTTCTATCTGATAATTTTCATTTAATTTGTTTTCTTCGATGGAAATACAACTTGTTTTTATAGCATCATCATTGTGATCATTATTATGATTTGGTTTATTCACATAATTCATAATATCCCCCACATTTAAATTATTCACACCATTTGTTTTATGAACATCCTTTATATTATCCTCCCTTTTTTTTCTCCTTATGATTACATTTGTTATAGTCCAGTTTTCATATTTATCCTTCAATATTAAAAATGGATTTCTCAAAAATATTTGATCCAAATCAAAATTGTTACGTATCGATTCCACATATATACTATTCAATTTATTTATTGATATGATAAAATTTTTTTTTTTTTTTGATGCGATTTCATCATTTTTTTGTTTATCTTTTTCTAATTTAATTAATACTTCTTTCAAATTATCATATTCTTCTATTATATATTGAATATTTTCTTTTTTTTTTTTTAAATATTCCTTATGTGTAGATATAAAACATTTATATAAACTATTATTATTTAATGCCTTATCTTTTTTTATTTCTAAGATGTTAATATATTCATTTATATCTTTTATATATTCATCAATTTCTTTAATATCATTATTTTTATCTTTTATTTCAATATCTAATTGTTCTGAAAATATATTATCATGGTTAGCTTTTAATTCATCTAAATTTTTTAATTCATATTTTAATTCGTCTTGAGAATATTTACATTTTTCTAATGATTCGTTTAAACTATTAACAACATTTTTATAAGATAATATTTTCTTGGACATGTTGGATATTTCATCTTCTTTTTGAATTTTTGTTTTTTCTAGTTCTTTAATTTGTTCTTCGTTTGTTTGAAATTCTGATTGCAACAAATTAAGATGTTCAAGAAGATTTTTTTTTTTTTTTTCTTCATCATCATCATCATTATTATTATTATTATTATTATTATTATTATTATTATTATTATTTGGATCATTATTATTTATTTCACTTTGTGTTTTCTTGTCATTTTCCATATTATTGTTCTTTTTCTGTTCGTCTTTAGTCCATTTTAAAAAAAGAACATCTTTATAATATTCCTGCTTTGAAGGAATATAATGTAAACTTTCATTTGATAGTATTTTTACTAATACAAAATCGTCGATGACATATATAGACTTTATAATTTTTTTATCATTCACATGCAATAATTCTTGTAATTCTTTAGAATTTTTACATATTAGAGTCTGTAATATTTTAAAATTATCATATAGATAAAATAATAAAGGTGTAGGCAATAAATCGATATCTAAATAAGAATATATAGTATTACCTTTGATACGACTTAATAAAAAATATATATTTTGTAATAGTTTCTCTCGATTAACATGCACGAATGCATTAGTTATGATTATATTAAATTTACTCTTATTTTCTATATCCATTTTATTTAAATGATTTTTATCTTCATAACAACTGACAAGCCATGAATAAAATATATCACCTAAATGTTTTTCTATGATAGATAAAATTTTTGTATTTTCAACAGGTCCCTTTAATTTTATATATTCACCTACTGGACCTATAGGTTCATGTTTAAAATAAAAGGAATTATTATTATTATTATGTGAAGAATTGTTTTTATATTTTTTTTTTTCATCCATGAATATATTATTATTATTATTATTATTAATATTATTATTTTCATTTGTGTTATCCTTTGTTAGATTATCATGATATGAATTGTTCTCAGACATGATAGTTGTCATATTGAAATATTTTATAATATTATTTCTTACATTATATATATCATATCCATATATATATATTTTTTTTTTGATTTCATTATTTTTAATTTTTTGTAATTTATTTGATTGCATAGAAATATATTTTATCTTTTTATTAATATCATCAATATTATGTTGATACTTATTTATTAAATAATTCATTTCATATATTGAATTTTCTTTATTATTAATTTCGTTAATAAGTTCAACTTCTTTATCATTTTCTGTTTTAATTTTTTCTTTTAATAAATTAATTTGTGATTCATATTTATTTATATATTCTTGTACAATATTTTTATTATCTTTAGCTTTTTCAAATGAACTAAGATAATTAAGAATTTCATCTTTTCTTTGTATATGTTTTATTTTTATATTACTTAATTCATTTATCATATTATTATATTTAAATATTTTATCTATATTCTTTTTTATTATATCATTATATATATTATAATCTTTATGTAACACATCTTTTAGTTCATTTTTTATATCTTCATTTTTATTTATTAAAGTATTCATTTTAAATTCTATACTATATAAAATATTTTCATTTTTAATACTTTCATATTTTATATATTCATTAAAATCTAGAATACAATTTTTTAATAGTTCATAAAATATTATTTTTTTATAATTACAATCATATAAATATAATATATTGAAATTCTTTTCTAACAACATATTCCTTTCACGTGATATTTTTAATTCTTCTTCAAATGGACTTAATAATAATTCTTTTTGTTTTATTTTAATTAAACAGTTCTTTAAAAGCTCTTCTTCTTTTTCAATTTCATCTTCAACAATATTTAAACCAACTGACGTCATAAAAAATTTATATAATGTTTTTGGTGTAATATTTGAAAAAAATTGTTTTCCTTTTTCTTGATCTAAATATACACATGGGCTTTTAATATTTAGCTTGATAAAATTTAAATAATTTTCAATGAATGACTTTTTTCTTACATATTTATTTTGATTAAATTTATTGTTTTTATTTTTGGTACCCAATATATTATCATTATAAATATTATCATTATAAATATTATCATCATTATTATTATCATTATTATTATTATCTTCATATTTATTGGGGGATATATGTTCACTTTTTTTTTTTTTTTCTAATATATGCCTTGTCATATCTGATGTGTAAATATTTTTTTGTAATCCATATAAATAAAATTTATTAGAATGAGAAGAAAACATTCTCTTTATTACAATTACATCTCCATATATATCACGTTTATAAGCATTATTTCCTGAATTTGATAAAAATATTTCTATAGAACATACTAAATTCTTTTTATTCTTATCATAATCTTTTATATAGTTAGCTAAATTTATATCTCTTCCTGCATGTTTGCCTTGACTACCTAAACCAACAGCAACAGCTTGTGCAATTGCACTTTTACCTCTACCATTTTTTCCAATTATTATATTTTTATAACAATTAAATGTTAATTCTAAATTTTCATGATTTAAAAAATTCCTTATTCTTAATTTTATTATTTTTCCAGTACTACCATAAAAACTTTCTAAATCTACATCGTCTAATAATACATTCATACCACTTATATCATTTTCTATGTCATCATCCAACTGCTCTCTTGTCGAATTATTTAATACATTCTCTTCTAAATTATTCACATTTTCTATATTATTCACATTCTTCTTATTCTTTATATCTCTTTTTTCTTTATCTGATGACTTTTTTTTTTTAGGGCTCTTAAAATCAACCAATGAATCCTTACTATCATCTTCATCCTTTAAACTTTCGCTTTCGCTTGAAAATAAATCCTTCATATTTACAACATTGTTTTTTTTTAAATTATTATCATTAATATTATCATCCATATTGTCATTAATATTATCATCCATATTGTCATTAATATTATCATCCATATTATCATTTTTATTGTCATTCACATTACCATTTATATCATCACTTATATCATCATTTCCATATCCTCTTTGTGCCTTTTTTCTTTTCTTATTATTTAAGCTACCATTTATATTTTCATTTAACTCATTTGTCGAAATATTCTTTGTTGATATGCTATTAATTTCTTCCGTACCATTCATATTAAATCATTATAATATATATATATATATAAGTATATTATAACTTTTAATATATATTATATATATTTCTTATTATAACTATTTATTATATTAATATCATATTATATCTCACTGTATTTTTTCCTTCATAAAAATATTTCATGATTATATAAATAAATATATATATATATATATATATATATATATAACATAAAAAGGTTTGTTTTAATCAGAGATAAATATTTTAAATATTACCTTTTTTTTTTTTTTAAAAGAACAAGTAATCAAAAAAAATAAATATAAAATAATAAAAAATAATAAAAAATGCACAATCTAATATATTTTATAATAATATATATATTTTATTATTGGTGAAAAAAAAAAAAAAAAAAAAAATTTTTTTAGTAACCATAATAAATGAATACGTTTTACACACTTGAATAAAATTTGATCACAAAATTTTGTTCTTCATTTCTTTTTTCTTTTTCTTCTTTTTTTTGGTACAATCATAAAAATATGATAACATTAACAAATGATTTTTTTATTGTGTAAAAATATTATATATATATATATATATATATTTAATATTTTATTTATGTTCCTATGAAATATATTAAGTGGAATACTAAACTACTTTTTAACACCTCACTTAATTTATATATAACTTATAATTCATATTATTGATACATTATTATTTTTTTTTCTTTTTGTTAATGCTTTTTTAAAATTATTAAAAATAAAAATATAAAATATAAATATATAAATATATATATATATATATATATATATATATGTATGTATCTATTTATGTATGTAGGTATATATATACCCAATTCTTAACAACCTATGGATTTTTTTTAAGTATTATAAAAATTTTATCATTCAATATGATTTTTTAAAAAAACGTACAAACATATTAAAAAAAAAAAAAAATATATATATATATATAAATATATATACAAAATAGACATATACAACTAATTTTTTATAAACCTTATATGAATAAAATGCTCATAATATATGATATCATTTTAATCCAAAAAAAATAAAAAAAAAAAAAAAATTCAAATGTAAAAATAGTGCAAATGTATAAATATATAAAATATATATATATATATATATATATATATATATATATTTTTTTTTTTATGTGCAAATATTTTCCATTCACACAACAAATTTTTATTTATTAAAATGTTTCATTTCTTATAAGGAGGAAAATGAACCATAATTTAAGCATTAAATTATACTTAAATTGTCATTTTATGAAACAAAATGATATATATATATAAAAGGATATGTATATGTATATATATTTTAACGGAATATAAATATATAAACATATATATATTATATATATATACATATACATATACATAACATTTTGTTAATAATATTTTTTCTTAAAAAAAAAACAGAAATCACGGCTTTTATTTTTTTTTTTTTTCCACTTCTTTTTGTTTCTTCTATATATATATATATATATATATATATATATATATATATATATACATATGTATGTGTATTATCCTTTATGTTTTAATTCTTCAACCTTTCATACATCTGATCAATTTCCTTTTTAAATCTTTTTTTAGCTTCATGTCTTTTAATTTTGCCCGTGGGTGTCATTAAATCATTTTCTATAGTAAATGGCTCAAGAGTAAAATGAATATCTTTAATTTGCTCAAATCCTTTGAGTCCATCTTTTTTTCCTATGGATGTTAAATCATTAATAACATCAGTTTTAAATTCTGGTAATTTAATTACTTCTTCATCAGTTGCTTTGATTTTCTTTTGAGTTCTCCATATATCGATAGAATCTGTAGATGGGCAAATAACACAAACGAGAACAGATTCATAAGAATATCCAAATACGAAAATTTGGCTAATAAATAAAGATTGTTTATATGATGCTTCTACTTTTTCTACAGCTACATATTCTCCTTGTGCTAATTTAAAAATATTCTTTTTTCTATCTATAATAGTTAATGATCCATTTGGATTAAATGAAACAATATCTCCTGTACGAATAAATCCATCTGTTTCTAATAATTCATTTGTTTCTTTTTCTAATTTGAAATAACCTAGGTTGCAAGTACTTGGACCTCTTAAATATAATTCACCTTTAGGTGGGTTGTCTGTTACTAAGTAATTCATTTCTGGAACAGATACAAGTTTAAATTCTACACATGGGACGGGACCTCCAATATGTCCTATATTAAGATCTTTCGAATGTGTTATAAAGGAAGCACCCAATGATTCAGTCATTCCATAACCTTCAAACATGGGTACACAAAAGATAGTTTTTAATTTTTTGACAACATCAACACTAATAGGTGCTGAACCATTTAACATAGCTCTAACATGTCCACCTAAAATTTTTTTAGCTTTATTGAAAACTAATTTATCCCATAATAAGTGAGATGTGGATCCAGAAGAACCTAATCGTTTTATTTTGTTGTGTAAACCTTTATTAAATAATGACTGAACTAAACCCGATTTTTTCTTTAAAGAATTAAATATCCTTTCATGTATTCTATTATATAATCTTGGTACACTAATAAATAATGTTGGTTTTAATTCTTGAATATCTTCTAATAATGTTTGAACATTACCTGAGTAATAACCAACTTTGACACCATGAGCCATAAATAAATAAATCAATAATCTTTCATATATATGTGCTAATGGTAAATATGATATATGTATATCATTTTCATTAATACATAAATCTGGTGATCTAGCTGGACCAATATAACCAGCAGCTAATATACTTATAAAATTTCTATTAGTCATAATAACTCCTTTAGGATAACCAGTTGTTCCTGATGTATAACATATAGAAAAAATATTATTCAAATTTCCTTGTGGTATTTTTATAATTTTTTTTTCCCCATGTTTAACTAATTCTTGCCATAATATAATTTTTAAATTGAATTTTTTACACTCTTTTTTAATTTCATCATCGACTTCATCAACTAAAATTAATGTTTTCAAATATATTACTTCGCATGTTTCTAAAGACTTAAATAAATTACTAGCACAAGTCTTGTTACATACAATAGTTTCCATCTGTGTTTGCTCTAATATAAATTTACTTGATTGTGGACCCAAAGAATCATATAAAGGTACAGTAATAATATTGTATGCATTACAACCTAAATCACATATATTCCATTCTGGGCAATTTGGCATATATAAACCTAAAAAACGAGCCTTTGGAATCCTTTCATCCTCACACATAATTAATGGACATGCATTCATATTAAGCAAACCAGAACCTACCTTTATTATTAATTCCCTTATATCTCCAAAATTTGTCCATTTATAAACACCACGTTTATTATCTTCTAATTTCTCACGAACACCCATACAATCTCTTTCCTTGAATTTAGTTGATATTGTATCAAACAATTCCCACATATTATTATATGCCTTCTCTTCAAAATTTTCACATAATTTATCTTTATATTCTGGATGACGATATATACCAGTACAGTTCTTGTCCTTGGGTTCACTTATTTTTACTGAGTATAATATTTCATTATTACCCTTATCCATTTTTTAAAAACAAATTATCAAACTCAAAATAACAAAAAAATTATACAACTAAATAAATATTAATATATATATATATATATTTGTGAATACATGTACAAACAATATATTCTATATATTCACAACTATAAATATTATAGTTTATTATTTTATTAATATTGTTACATATATATATTCAAATATTCACAACAAAACATCGATCTTTTATACAAAAATTTATTTAATACTCTGTAATATTAAAACATATTATTATTCTTATTATATAAATATAAAATATATATATTATATATATATTATATATTATATAATATATAATATATTTTTTTTTTTTTTTTTTTTTTTGCTAATTGAATATAAAAATATATATTTTATTTATATATATAAATAAATATACTTTTTACAATTAATAATAAAAAAAAAATAAAAAAAATAAAAGTAAAAAAAAAAAAAAAATGAATAAATAAATAAAAAATAATAAAAATAAATAAATAATTAAATTTTATCTTATATAAATTATAATAATTGTACAAAAATATATATATGAATAATAAATTCAAATAAGGTTATTCCTTTTGTCAAACAAAAAAAAAAAAAAAAAAAAAAAAATTCTTATTTTTTTTTATTATGAACATACAAATTTATATTAAAAAAAAAAAAATTATTATATAGAAAAAATATCAGATTTAATAATTGATTCATTCAATATTAAAAAAAAAAAAAAAAAAAAAAAAAAAAAAAAAAAAAAAAAAAAAAATAAAAAAAAAATTATAATTTTTTT
>NC_031485.1:932837-938386 GCF_001602025.1 Plasmodium gaboni | reverse complement strand
AAAAAAAAAAAAAAAAAAAAAAAAAAAAAAAAAAAAAAAAAAAAAAAAAAAAAAAAAAAAAAAAAAAAAAAAAAAAAAAATATATACAATAATTATATATTATTTATTTTTTTACATGTATAAAAGTACCTTATTAAAATATATAATTAATTAATTAATTTTTATTATATTATAAATATAATTATATATAAATATATATATCGTATTATATTTTTTTTTTTTTTTTTTTTTTTTTTTTTTTAAATTATAAATTCAGCCAATATTTAATTTACATTTATAAAATTCGAAAAACAATAAATAATTGGTATATTTTAAATATATATATATATATATATATATATATATATATATATTTTTATTTATTTATTTATTTTTTTTTTTTGGATAATCATTATATAATAATTATATTATATTATATAGATTTGTTTAAAAAAACAAAAAAATTATAATATATATATATATCTTCAAATATTTATAAATATCAATGCTTTACTTATTTTTTTTATTTTTCCCTTAAAAAAAATATATAATAATATATATATTAAAGATAATTTCATTAATTTCAAATCAATACAAATAATTCTTATTTTATAGTACTATTCTAAGATTTTTTCATTTGTACAAACATTTAAATGTATATATATAAAAGAAGTACCGAAAAAAAAAAAAAAAAAAATATATATATATATATATATATATATATATAATATATATATAATATATATATAATATATATACCAATGTGTAAAACGTGTAGATTAATTTATAAGCCTTTATTAAAAAAAAAATAATAACATAAAATAATCCCAATGGAAAATCGAACAGTTATAATATATATACAAAAATATTTATATATTATATTAAATACACAACTTCTTATTTTATATTTGGTAAAATTTAAAATGTTCCATTTTTATATTTTAATATTACTGTAAATATTAATTTTTTTTTTTATTAACATGTATAAAAAAATGTTTTCATAATATTTTTTATTTATTTATTATTTAAATAAAGAGTAAATTTATGTACACTTTTTATATGTTCGATTTACCAAAGAGAAATTATATAAATATATTATATATACATGAAACAAACAAAAAAAAAAATATATATATATATATATTTATAAATTGTCTTTGTATTACACATATAAATAGTTTTAATAATATAATTAAGGATATATTATATATAAGTACTCTAATTAAAACTATGAAATACAAACCATTTAATTTAATTTAAAATAAGACGTATTATTTGGGATTAGTTTTTTTTTTTTTCTTTTTTTCTAAATAATAATTGCTTAAATATTATAATATGTCTGTATATATAATTTTTATATATTTATTTATATGCATATTACACAATAATATAAAGGCAAGTAATATATATATTTGTTTTATAAAAACTATTATAGTGAATATATATATATATACTTAAGATTAATAATTTTATTGCTTTATGGTGTATTCAAAAATATTAATATTAGTTATTATAAGACTATTCGCTAAATAGCAATTTTTTACTATTTCAAAAATATATAACATGTCTTCTTTTACACTCAAAAAATAAAATACCATATATATATATATATATAGGTACATACTTTTTCTATTTTTATTATATCTAAAAAGGATCATTTTTCCTTTTAAATTATTTCATATATATATATTACATAATTTTATATATTGTCTAGTGGCTAGTTCTTTTTTTTTTTTTCCTGTTTAAATTAATTATTTTACATGACTTGGTCAGGTGAAATCTTCTTTTATTTTCCAGTTGTTTCATAAAGAAAAAAAAAAAAAAAAAACTAATATTACATATAAAAATATAGAATGCATAAATTTTATAAAACAAGATGTAAGGGTAAATATACTATACTAGGGTTAAAAACAAAAATGAAATTTAAAACTGATAATAATAAAAAAAAAAAAAGTACTATAAAAATATATTATATATATATATTATTATATTTGTGACAAATAAAAAAAAAAAAAAAAAAAAAAAATACTAATTAAAAATATATATATAAACGAACTTGATATATATATATATATGTCAATTAAAAAAATTATATTGTAATTGTGTTAAACATAATTATAAATAAGCATTATTTTACATTTAATTAAATAAATACGTAATAAAAAAAAAAGAATTCTAACATATAATATTCACACACATATAAATATATATATATATATATATATATTTAAACATACGAATGTGAACAAATTATATTGTAGAAGGGATAAAATATATATATATATATATATATATATATATATATATATCATGCTTTTATTATGTATATTTATATATATATAACATAACTTTTATGCATTGACATATTTAAAATTGTATAAAAAAATAATAATAAAATAGAAAAAAAAATTAAAAAGGAATTATTATTCTATAAGATTCCTTTACTTAAATTATAAAACAGAATACATATACAACAACATACAAAAAAGTGCATACATAATTACAAACATAAATACATACATAAAAACATAACACTAAAATTTTTATAAATTATTATATTTTTTAATTTGTGTAACTTTCATTTTAATTTTTTTTTTTTAAAACATATATATATATATATATATATATTTATTTGATTTTATAATTTTTTGAATTAATACTATAAAAAATTGAAGATATGTGTGTTCGTGACTTAAACAAATTAACACATATATATATATATATATATATATATATATATATATATATCTTTGTATATTTAATGTTTTCATTTTAATAATCAAAAATTTCTACCTTCTGGGGCATTTGTGGGGATGAGGTAGATAACTCATCTTCTGGATAATTCCAGAAATTTGAGCAACTAGTTAAAGAACTATTATTTAATTTATTATATGCATTTTGTAAATTTTCATTAGATTCAAAATCATTCATAGTGTCTTGATTATTAGTAGTTTGAATCATGTTATTATGAACATATTGTTCTGCTAAATGTTTTTCTAAACATAATGGTTGTTCTAAGTGTTCTTTTCCTATACTTGTTAAGGAATCATATGCTTGTAAGTAGGATGGATTGATAGTACTAAAATTATTACTATTATTGTTCATGGTGTTCATATGATTGATGTCATTCATATTATACATCCTTTTTGTATTATTCATAATACCACTCATATTTACATTATTTACAGAATCATCATCATTAAACAAAAAATGTTCCTCGTTAAAACTACCCGAATTTTTGAATTGCAATAAATTTAAAAAGTTTTTAATATCAGAAGAATTCATTTTATCATTATCATCTTCAATAACCTTCAAGGCACTATCTTGAGCAGTAATTTCCATATGTTCAATTGTGTCAGCAAAATTATTCTCTTCATTATTAGACGTAAAATCTTTGGATGAATTGCTTGACATTCTCATAGGTGTTGAAGGTTCTTTTGTAGAAAAAGAGGAATAATGATTCATTAACCCTTCGTTACTATTTGGTTTGTTTAAATTATAAAAATGGTTGTTACTGGTGTTGCTATTAATGTGTGCATTCATATATTCATTCATGTGAACATTCATAAGCATATTCATATTTCCATTCATAAAAAGATTCATATTGTCATTCACATTGCCATTCATACTGCCATTCATACTAACATTCACACTACCATTCATGTTGCTCAACATACTGCTATGTATACTATCATACATACTACCATACATACTACTATACATACTACCATTAATATTTCCATTCATATTTCCATTCATATTTCCATTCATATTTCCATTCATATTGCCATTAATATTTCCATTAATATTTCCATTCACATTGCCATTAATATTTCCATTCATATTACTCTCCTTATTAATCATACCATTCATTGTATTATATAAACTACTTGCTTGATTTCCTTGGTTACATACATTTTGTATCTGTGGCAAATTAAAGGTACTCATAATATTGGATGTGGCATTTGAACTATGTTCCATATTGCTATTATTAATTAAATACTTTTTAAAGTTCAAACTGTTGATGTTATTATGTTCTTCGTTGATATCCTTATTCTTTAGGTGTGCACATATTTTATTTGGATAGGAAGAGCTTTTCTTGTAACTTTTATTATTCATATTACTATTGATAGTACCATTAGTATGATTGTTCATTTTATTATGCATATGATTATGTATGTTACTGTGAGAATTCGTGCTGATATTACTGTTAATACTATTGGTCATGCTACTGTTAAAATTACTGCTTATTTTTGTGTTCATACTACTATTCATACTGCTGTTCATGCTGTTGTTGATGTTGGTATTATCTGAGCTAGCGTTTTTCACAAATTTTTTGTTATACTTATTATGATTTCCATTCACATTATTATTGATATTATTGTTCATATTTCCAGATGATGGGTAAGACTCTGATAAGCAATTGGATTTCTTCATATATTTTTCATTTTTCTTATTTTCGCAATTGTGATTATTATTATTATTGTGATTATTATTTTTATTATTATTATTATTATTATTGCTGTTGCTGTGGTTGTTTTTTTTGTGTCCTTTTTGACCGGGGTTCGTTATGGATGATGAAAGCATCATATTAATAGCATTTTGTGAAGGGACCAAATTTCCAGGTAAGGGTCTTAACTCTTCAATAAAATGAGCATGTCTACAATGTTCCTCAGCATTACATTTACCTCTTAAAAATTTTGTACATGGAGCAGTTTTATATAAATCTCCAGTGGGTCTTAATTCACATACAGAATGTGCATAACTACATTTTTCATTTTTACATAATCCTGATTTTTTTGTTAAGGGACATAAACTTGTAAAACTTAAATCAGGGATAGGATTTAATTCATCTTGAGAATGTGCAAATAAACAATCCATACCTCTATCACATCTCCCTGAAAAAAACCAGGGACACATTTTTGTTTTATAGAATTGTTTCTTCCTTGGTATTTGTGCTATAGAAGCAGGTGATTGATTACTGTTTCCATTCTTTACCATCATTTTGATTAGCTCGTAGGGTAAATATTAAATTAAAAAAAAAATATATATATATAAAAAAATATATATATATATATATATATATATATATATTTATATATTTATACTAGTACAATACACAACAAAACACTGTAACGTTTATTTAATATCTATATAATAAAAATAATTACATATATATTTTTTATATATATCTATTATATACACAAAAATAGGATATAATATATATTATATATTTTTATTTATTTTATATTTCTATATATTTTTTTTTTGGTAAACATATAAATAAATAAATATATATATATATATATTATATTAATGCATATATTTAAATTATCTTTTGAAGACGTCAAAAAAAAAAAAAAATGGTTACAAAATAAATTAACACTTCACATATATCACTTAAAAAGGTAACGTACAAATACACATAAAAAAAAATATATATCTTTTTATATATGTACATATGAATTCTCAAATATATTTCTTAATTAGACTATAATATTATTCGTCAGGTTATTGAAAGGTTAATATTACATATAAAAAAAAAAAAAAAAAAAGAATAAATCCTAAAA
>NC_031485.1:923817-932537 GCF_001602025.1 Plasmodium gaboni | reverse complement strand
TACCACGTTAAAATGAATGTAAATTATTTGTAAAATATATATTTGAATTGTTATGTATTAATATATATATATATATATAAAGTTTTGGGTTTATTTATTTTAATTAATATGTTCTCATATGTAGTTAAAGAAAAATATTCAAAATTAATATATCTTCAATAAATAAATAAATATAAATATATATATATGTATTATTTTAAAATATTTCATCCTTGACAAAAAAAGATAAACTATAAAATATAAACATATAACAAAAAAAATAAAATAAAATAAAATAAAATAAAAATATATGACACCACATAGATAATAATATATATATATATATATATATATTCATATTTTAAAACTTAAATGTTAGATTTAATATAGGGATATATTAACTTGGTTGGTTTTTATTTTTATATTTGCCCTTTGTATATACCCTTTTTTCACAAGGACTAAAACCACTTTCTTGAGATCCATAAATTGCCCAGTGTGGAGTTTCTACTGAATAATCGAGGGCATTAAAATTTTCTTTATTTTTAATAAGTTGTTGAAATTTTTCATAATCAATCCAAGTATTCCATTTATTATTGATTTTAAATATTTTCTTTGCAATTAATATACTACATGAATGTTTATGTTCACATGAAATTTCATATATATGTGATAAAGATTTTTTTTTATTAATTAGATTCCATGCAAATTGATATACTTCTTCATGCCATGGAATATTTTTCATAGTTAATTGATATCCTTGTGATGATCCACAATATGTAACAGCCTTAATTTCTATAAAATCTGGATATCCTAATTCTATTAAATTGATATAACTATTTATTTCATTCTCCATCATATTATATTCTTTTACTAAGGTAAATCTGAATACTTTTCTTTCTTTACGATTTTTTAATATTTTAATACATTTTATATATCTATCCCAGAAATCTTTAAATAAAGGTCTATCAATATTTTTTAAAGCTTCTTTATTTGGAGCATCTATAGACAAATATAATTGTGTAACAGGATTTAAATTTTGTAATTCTGCTGGGAATTGAGCATTAGTTACTAGAAATGTTGATATATTTCTTTTATGTAATTCATCTATTAATTTATTAATTTCTGGATACATAATAGGTTCTCCTACTAATGATAATGCACAATGTTTTATATTCATAGCTTTCTCAAAACGTTCAATAATAATACCATATATACCTTTTAATTCTTTTATCATAGCTTTATGTTTTTTAATTATTTCTTCAACTATAATTTCTGCTTTATCCATATTCCATCTCCATTTTACACCTACAGGATTTTTATGATGTCTCCAACAAAATACACATTTATTTGCACAAGCCAAACTAGGTGTTGCTTCCATACATTGATAAGAATTAATACCATAAAACGTATGCTTATAACAACCACCTCTACCTCTCACTTGTGATTTTGTCCATCTACATAATTTTACTGCACTATGAGATCCTACTATTTTATAACCTTCTTTTGTTAATTTGTTTCGCTGGCTAGAACTTAACATATCCTTTTTTTCTCCTGATATCAGATCTTCTACTTCTATTTGTTCATCTTCATCATCCACATAGCTATCATTATTTGATGCTTCACTTTCTGAGGTGGAATCTTTATATGTCTCAACATTATTTGTATTACTTAAATGATTTGTATGATATGTATTGTTCTTATCATTATATTCATTCATCGATTCACAATTACAATTTGTGCACCCTTCAATTTTTTGAATATCCCCATGAAGTAAATCTATATCTTCGTTGACATCTACTTCTTCTCTCTTTTCATTCATAGTAATATTTGTTTTATCCTTTATTTTTTTTTTTTCATTGTTCACTAGATTATTCTCTTCATTATCAATATTTGACAAACACATTTGTTGAACATCTTTTACATTGCTATAATATATACCACTATGTGTATTATAAATTTCATTATTAAAACATTTGTTATTATTATGATCAATTAAAGCATTGTTTTCTTTGTACTCCTTATTAGAGTGACATACTTGCAATATATCCATCGAATTTATAGAATGATCATGACTGTTTTTTTTTTTTTTTTTTTTTTTTTTTTTTTTTTTTTTTTTTTTTTTTTCTTCTTGATCATGAATATATTTGTTGTCTTCACTCTGATTAACATAAAAATTTGTATGATTTGAAAAAAAATAACAATAATATGATAAGGTATCATATATTGTTTTATTCATATACCATCGTTTCATATAATTAAAAGAATAGAAAAATAAAGACAAACTAAGCGTTTTAAATATATTACACTTCCATAAGAATAAAGTTTCTTCATTATCTTGTGTATCACATAATTTTAATGTTTTATATAATTTTTGTGCTCCTAATGAATGTATATATTTCTCACATTTTTTTATAGGAATACAAAAATATTTATCTCCATATTCTTTATTTCCAAATCCAATACAACTAAAAAATATATCTTTTAAATAATTCTTTTCAATTCGAAAATCATTTAACATGTCTGTAAAAATTTCATCAATTTTAAAAGAATTATTAGGGAATGACCCATGACTAGATGTACTAATAAAAAAAAATAAGATATTTAAATTATAATTTTCTGTGCTATCAAAAAATGAATAATAATCATGATTATTTCCATCAATTAAATTAAAATATATTTTTCCTATTTTATTATTATCTATTATACAATCAACATAATTTCTAAATTTACTGTTGAACGTTTTTATATTCTCTTTATAAGATTCTAAATAATTTATATTTTTATTAAAATATAATGTTACCATATTTTCATATCCTGATCTTGATATTTCCTCTTTATTCTTCTTCTTCTTATTATTATTATTATTATTCACTTGATATTGATCAAAACGTAATTTAAAATATTCTATTATTTCATTTTCTAAAATATTCATATGGTTCCTATTTAAGGATGGATTTATATGATTACTCTTAAATATTATATTACTACCAACATTATCGTGATCATCACATTTATGATTCTTATAATTATTTATAATTTCTATTTTTTTTTCATTATAATCTTTCTTTTGAACCACATCACTATAATTATTCTTACTATTCACATGTTTTATGTATATATCTTTATTAATAATCTCATTTATGTCATTCAAAAATAAATGAACATTATTAAAATATTCTATTAATTCGTTTAAGAAATCTTTAGCTCTATTATAACTATTACCATCACCTGATCCATATATAACAGATATGTTTATCTTCACTTTTTTTTCATTACAGTGTGTTCCTAGGATATTCTTCAAGAGAAATTCTTGATCCCCAATTCCCATTTTTTACATTTCAACAATAAATAAATTAAATATATTATATATATATATATATATAGTAATATATGTTTTTTTTTTTTTTTTTTTATATATATATATCTTCTATATATGTAAAATATATTGTCCTTTTATTATACTATGCTTATTTATTTATTATTATTTTTATATCACTTTACGTTGTATACAAAAAGAAATAATTAATGATTCCTATAATATATTATATATATATATATATATATATATTCATTTATATATTTTTTATTTCTTTTTATAGGAACCACATTTTGTGAAATTAATCAAAAATATAAATCGCATTTTCATAACTTTTCTTTAATTATATATATATTTAATATATATATATTTAATATATATATATTTAATATGTATATAATAATATATATAAATAAACTAACCAATTGTAGAATAAAAGTTTCATTATATTTTATTATTCATATGTACGGTATTTCATTTTATTAATTTTTTTTTTTTTTTTTAATAATATATAGTAGTAGTAAAATATTATATATATATATATATATATGTATAATTATTTATTATACTTTTTAATTTTTTTCATATTTCCTTAAAATGGTATATCATCAAAAGAAATAAAATAAAATAAAATAAATAAATTAAGAATTAAATGTATTTCTTATATATATATATGTTTTATACTAACTATATAATGTTTCTCATTCATATGTTTATAGTATAAAACTATCTTTTAAAAGAAAAAATTTGAAGAAAAATATATAGTCGTAGTAAGTTTAATTACAAGGATAAGAATTTCTTTTTTTTCTGTCTCGTCAAATATAATATAATTTTATGATCTAATATTCTTATAAGAACAAAATTAATTATGCTAAGAAAATATATATGATTGTTATCATTTTAATTAATATTATTTATATATATATATATTATATCTATGCAGGATTCGTAGATTATCCTATTGTTTTTAAAGAATTGAAAAAAAAGATCCAACGAATCAACAAAGAAAATTTTAAATGATTAAATTATATGTAGAAATATTCACATTTTATATTATTCTTTTTTTCTAATTTATCTTTTTACATTTCATGTTTTTTTTTTTTTTTTTTAAGTAAAATACTTTTTAAATGATTGCACGAGAATATAAAATGGGTTATAAAAAAAAAAAGAAATAAAAATATTTACCTATTATATATATATTTATATTAAAAGGTTAAGGTGGCATGAAAAATATAAGAGAAAAATTAAATGGTGAAGACGTTCGTTGTATTTAAAATAATACGCACATTTAAAAACATATATGTATAATAAAAATATATAGATAAATTATATAATTTAAAAAAAAAAAAAAAAAAAAAAAGATAATATGTAAATTAATTCAATTCATAATATTATAACACACGCATATTATATAAAGGAGAATATTTTATAAGTTTTTATGTAGACTATATACATATATATATATATATATATATATATATAATAAATAATTATTTTAAAACTCTTTTTCATATTTATTTTTTCGTTTTTCTTATATGGTAAAATTTTTATACAAAAAACCCCCCCCCCCAAAAAAAAAAAATATAAAACATAAGTTTTAAATAACATAAATAATAATATATACAAAATTATTTTATTATTATATAATTTCAGATTATTCTTTTTTCTTTTTTTCTTTTTTTTTTTTTTTTTTTGTGCAACATCTTCTAATATTTTTCTTATAGTATATGAAATTAAGTGTGTTATTTTTTTTTTAAATTAGAAAAAGTGTTGATTATACTCTTTATTTTTTATAACATGAATTTTTTTTTTTTTCTTTTAAAATTTGTAAACAAAAATATAAACTAATATGATGTTTTCCTTTGATAAGAGGTAATATTTTTTTTCCTTCTTTTGTGTTTTAATTTTAATTTAATTTAAATGAATTAATTTTATTTTTTTATATTTTTTTTTACATATTGATATATGTATAATATGTAATGTTCTATATATATATATAAATTAAAGTTCTATCAATTATTGATGTTTTAATATTTTTCTTCTTAATTTATATATATATATTATGTACATATGTATATAAATATATATGCATATAATTCCTTTATACATTTTATTTATTTAAACATATATATATATATATATTTATTTTATTTTTATTTAATTATTTTTTTTATTATTATTTTTTTTTTTTTTTGTTTATAGCGATGGAATTATAAAAGTACATCTTGATTTATATAAATATATATTTATATATATATTCAATTAAATATTTGTGCAGAATATTATTACATAATTTTTTTCCAGATTAAAATAGGTATATATATATATGTATATTTCTATATAGATAAGCCTTGTCCCCTTTTTTCTTTTTTCTTTTCTTTTTTTTTTTTTTTTTTTTTTTTTTTTTTTTTTTTTTTTTTTTTTTTTTTTTTTTTTTTTTTTTTTTTTTCTTTCTTTTTTTCTTTGTTTTGTTTTTTTTAAAATATAATGGATGATGACTTTGTTAGAGCTCTTAATAAATTCAATTCCAAATTTTGTTTCAGTAATAAAAAAAATTCACTGAATGAAGTTCTTCAGAACAAAAAAAATGATAAAGGAGAGGATATAAATTGTAATAAATTAAAAAAGGATTTAGAATTACAATATATACATAGTTCTAATAATAAAATATGTCAGAAATTTTTAACTCTACCACTAAACAAAAAATCGGATAAACTAAAAGACCACTCAGATAAAGTTATACTAGTTAGTATTATAAAAAAAAAAAAAAAAATATATATATATATATATATATATATATATATATATATATTTATTTATTTATTTATTCATTTTTATGTTTATATCTTGTTTGTCCTACGTACATTATTTCGAACATCAGTATATTAATTTCATCATTTTAATTTTATATTTATGAATTAAAATGTATACAATGTTCATATAATAAAAGTTATAAAATATATGCACAAGAAAAAATAAGGAAATAAAAAAATGTGACGAGTACTGTTACTTATGTTACCTTTAAATAAAAAGTACTATAAATACTATAGTTCCAATTATATATTTCCTGTTTGTGAGTGTATATATATTTTGTTGCGTTTATATTATAGCTTTTTAATTACTATAAAATGTTGATGTAATTAATCTCACGCATAAACGTATATTTAATATGTCTAATTGTTTATATATATATATATATTATACATAGTGTGGATAGACATTTTAAAAAAAAAATATATGTATCCATATTATTTTGTGCTCCCTCTCTGTGCTGTAATAATATTATTCATATTCCATTCCAATTAATTCTTATATTATCATTTATTTTGTTTCATTGTTGTTTTATTTTTTTTAGCCAGTGTCTATTCTGAAAACCTTAGAAAAAGGCAACTACAAGAACGAAGTAGAATTTCCATATACATTTAGTATTAAGAACGTACAAAATAATTATATTACACATGCATGTGTTTTAGAATTTAGTTCGAATGAAGGCATAATTTTTGTTTCAGATAATATAAAACAAAATCTAGGATTAGACAAACCTCAAAGTAGTAGCATAGCGCGTGTTTTAATAACATACTGTATACTATCTAAATGTGATTTTATAAAATTAGATTCTTTAAACGATAATATTAATGATATAAAATATATGAAAAATTTATTAGAAAATGAATTAAGTTTAAATTATAGTACGTTAACGTTAGGAGATTATATACATATTAATCATCTTAAATTTTATATAAGTGAACTAGAACCTGATAATGCTGTTTCTTTAATAAATACAGATATTAATGTTGATATATGCGAAAGAACAAATATTGATGAATATAAAAATGTTAAAACTATGGGGGATCATAAAGATATATATGAAATTATTAAAATTGATATACCTATAAATAATACTATTCAAAAAGCTATGAATAAATATAAATTTATTATTAATAATAATATATTAGATTTATTGAAAAAAGGTAAAATTGAACTAGCTATTAATTTAGAATCTAATATGAAGTTGAATTGTTTAAATTTATTTATATCATTTCCACCCTTAGATTCAGTATCAGAAGTCATTCATCATTTATATATTGATGATTGTAATACTGATCCAATTGTAATAAATAGAGAGATCATCAAAAGTATTTTAAAAATACACTTTGCGTGTTTAATGAAAGAAGAACATTGTAATAGAAATAATGATAATGATGATGCTAATCAGAATGTGGATAATAAATACAATAGTACCTCTAATGATAATCTTGAGAATGATAAAATAGGAATCAAAAATTATGATGAATCCTTTTTAGAATACATATTTGAACATTTCTTCCCACATATAATATATATAGGAGTACATAATTACATGGATACACTTATAGAATATAATATATGCTTAAAATTAAATGAAGAAAAAAATATAAATACAAAAAAGGATGACAATAACAATAAAAGTGTTAATGGACCAGTATTTATTAATAATAATAATAATAATATTAATTTGTTGAGAAATATAAATATGATCACACCAGATACAGAAAATATAAAGAGTGATGATGAATATATTACATGTGATAATTGTCTTAAAGATATATTAAAATATAATATATATATGCATAAAATTCATTGTATGAAGAATTTCATTTTGTGTAATACATGTAAAAAAGTATTAAAAAAAAATGAGAAAGAAAATCATATACATTGTGATATATGTAATGAAGGAATGTATTTAAATGAAAAAGAAAAACATGAATTTATATGGCATACTCAAATAAAATGTGTATGTAATAAAATTTTATATCGTAAACAATTTATTTTTCATCAAAATTTATTTTGTCCAAAAAAAATTATATATTGTACATATTGTAATATTTTTACTCAATCAAATATTAATATATATAATGAAGAATTTATTTTAGCTACCTTTTTTGATATATATGATAATGTCAAAACAAATAATTCTACAATAAATAAATCTATCAAATATTATTACAATATATTATTTACATATTTTCATTTCTTTTTTAAATATATAAAAAATACAGAACATGAAAAGTATTGTGGATCAAAATCTATTAACTGTACTATTTGTAAAAAAATTATTTATAGAAATGATTACCTTTTCCATTTAAATACAATTCATCATTTTAATAAAACGGAGTCCTTTAAAATTATAAATGACAACGTTGATTTTAGCCAACTAATGAATGACACAAAACATAAATCATAATTAAATAAAAAAAAAAAAAAAAAAAAAAAAAAAAAAAACACACATATATATATGTATGAGTGAATATATCAAAATATAACACAAATATTGTTTATTTAATTAAATAATATGTACTTTTTTTACAATGTACATATTTATGTATTATTTTTTTGTTATAATATATATATATATATTTATTTATATATTTCATTTTTTTTTTTT
>NC_031485.1:918070-923517 GCF_001602025.1 Plasmodium gaboni | reverse complement strand
TTTATATATTTCATTTTTTTTGTATTATTATTTTTTATATATTTCATTTTTTTTGTATTATTATTTTTTATATATTTCATTTTTTTTGTATTATTATTTTTTATATATTTATTTTTTTTTTTAATTTTTTTATGTAATTATACAATTAAACATATTGACGTCAACTGAATAAAATTCAGTTTATATATATATATATATATATTTGTATTTATATGGATATCTAAATTTTATTAACCTGTTAATTAGACAATTAAACATTATATAAAATAAATTTAAAATGAAAAAAATATACATATAATAGAATATGATCATATATACAATAAATTATAAAGGAGTCTTAATCTTTTCATACAGAATATAGCTCCTATATTTTTACATTATTTCTTAATATATATAAATTATCAACATTAAGGATGTAAGCTTTTTTTTTTTTTTTTTTATTCATTATACAAATGGTTCATTTTATATTTCTATATCTTACAATATTTTCAAATATATATATATATATATATATATGAATTAACTATATGCTGTTATTTTATTATATATATATATATTTATACATATAAATTTTTATTTTTACTCATATTATTTTTTTATACACATAATATGAGAACTTAGGGCTCCCATTTATTATTGAGAAAATATATATTTAATATACAGTAAACGTGGTAATATAAGAAGGGAAATATTATATATATATTATATAATTTTTTTTAAATATAAAAATAAAAATAATTATATATATATAATATATATTTTTTTAATTCATATAGTTAATTATACCTATGGAATATAATGTTACCTTTATATGCGTAAAAAGTATCTTATCTTTTTTTTTTTTTTTTTTTTTAATTAATTAAGATATTATTTAAAGGCGGAAAAAAAATATAACATATATATATATATATATTATGTAACATCCCCAGGAAGTGAATTTTATAATTTTTATCATTTATATTAATATATTTATATATAATGAATTAAAAATTATATATATATTTATATATATATTTTTTTTTTTTTTATCATTTATTAATTTTTGTGTTCTTTAATTTTTTTTTCTTTGAATAGATAGCTTATGACGTTGAAATTATAAATATTCTTAGTTAAATATACTTTTTTTAAAAGTATACCCTGATATATATATATATATATATTTATATTTATTTATTTTTATTTTTTTATATTTAAATTTTATCTGAAGAAATAATGGGAACAGCACTGTCAAAAATTATTACAATAAATGAAGAAAATCGTTTGTTGATATCAAACAAGCCAATTTTTCAGTTAGCACATAAAGATGCAGTTCGTATGAGAAATAAATTAAGAGTAGCAAAGAATAGAATAAATAATTTTCTTAAAAAAAGTATAAAAACAACATCATGGGTTGTATGGATAGCAGGTGTTTCAGTTGTTGTATTAGTAACACCTATAGCTTTTCAATATGAGAAAGAATGTCAATTATTTGAAATGCAAGCTCAGTTCTTTCAAGCTCAACAGGCAGCCAACGTTCCACAATTAAACTGAACAAATTAAATTATAAAGAATAAAAAATATATGTAAGGGGCGAAACAGATATGTAATATATATATATATATATGTACATGTTACATATTTATATTTCAATAATAAGAAAAGATATAATATTGAGGCCATATACTATGAAATATATATATATATATATATATATATATATATATATGTATATGTTACATATTTATATTTCAATAATAAGAAAAGATATAATATTGAGGCCATATACTATGAAATATATATATATATATATATATATATATATATATATGCACATATTACAAATATTCTTTTTTTGAATTATCTATATAATAAAATATAGTGACACAAATGTATATATATATATATATATATATATTTATTTATTTATTAATATATAATATATTTTTTTTTTTTTTTCTATTGTTTATTATATAAAAATTTTGTCACCTCATATTATAATTTATAGGCTCATCGTTAAATTTAAAAAAATATATCTTCAATATTAAAATATATATACCATATATTTATATATATATTATTATATTTTATTTTTTTTTTTTTTATATGCCCAGTTTTTGTCTTACACTTTAAAATTTATACTATTCACATATATATATAATATATTTATGTGCTCAATTTTTTTTTAAATTTACATAATATATAAAAATTGTTATTTACATTTTAAAAGTTATTATTTATTTAGGAAAAAAAAAAAAAAAAAAAAACAATAAAACTTGTTATATAAAACATAAAAAAATATAATAAAATAATAATTAAACGAAAAAGAAAACATTCATATATATTATTTGTCTATATAATATATATTTCAAGGTTACTGAAAAAAGATATAACCTCCTTGAAGATAATAAATAAAAAGTATATGAAACTATAAATCTATATGTGTGTATAAAATAGGTACATATATACATTATATATCGAATAATTGATGAATAAATATATAATTTATTGGTTCAAAATAACAAAAAAAAAAAAAAAAAAAACAAATAAAATAAAATAAAATAAAGAAAAGAAAATCATAATAATAATAATATATATATATATATATATATATATATATATATATATATATATAATAATATATACATGGCTCTTTAAAAATCATCATTTCAATTTAACTATCCCTCCCGCTTCTGTCAATTTTGTTTTCCACTTATCTGCAGTTTCTTTGTTAACTTTTTCAAAAAGTGTTTGTGGTAAATTATCAACTAAATCTTTTGCTTGTTTTAAATTTAGATCTTTTTTTATTTCCTTAACAATTTTTATGATTGGTATTTTTTTATTAGGTTCTATATTTTCTAGTATTAAATCATATACTTTATTTTCTTCATCTTCTTCATTATCTTTTCCATCAGCTTCATTTTGTTTATTTTCTTGTCCACTTGAACTGGATGCATTTAAATTTTGTTTTGTATCAACAGAAAATGTTATTTCAATTTTTTTTACTAATTCACTAGCTTCTAGTAATGTTAAATTTTTTAAACTTTCTATTATTTCATCAACCTTTGAACTTTTTAATTTAAAATTTTTATGATTATTTATAACATTATCTTTTTTTGAAATATGTTTTCTTTTATTATTTATAAAGCTTTTCTTACCATAATGATCATTATTTATTTTATTTTCAAGGAAAAAAAATTTATTTCTATTTATCCAGTTGTCATTCTTTGATATTTTCACACATACAATACATTCCATACAATATGTTATATATAGTATTGATAAAATAATATATAACAATAAACAACTTCTTTTTTTTATTATAACAAATAACGAAGAATCTGTCGTCTTATTATTTTTTCTTCTTCTATTTTTCTTTTCCTTTTTAAATAATATCTTTCCTATCAATTTAGTAACTTTACTTCCTACACTTTTCATTCTTGAAATTAGGCATTTTTTTTTTTATTCATTTCGAACAGGATTATATATAAATATTATTATATTACATATATATAATATATATATATATATAAAATTATATATTTACTTTTTTTTTTTTTTTTTGTTTTTTCTAAATATATATTTTTATAAAATATTAAAAAATAAAATTAAAATGTTCTCTTTTGTTCTTGTATGGAAATATAAAAAAAAAGGAAAAAGTGTATATATATATATATATATATATATATATTATATATGTATAATATATATTTTGTTATATAAATACTTGATATATTTTTTTATTTTTTTAACATATCAATATATTTATTTCCTTATTAATTAAGAGAAAGGGGAAAAATATAAGTACAGGAATTTATCATACGAATGGTATATATATATATATATATATATATTTATATGTCAAGAAGCAAATAAGAAAAAAAAAAAAAAAAAAAATTCTTTTTATTATATTATCCTTGTAAAAATGTAACACATTATTTAATACATACATAAAAATTTAATATATTACCATATATTTATAATTAGAAAGGTTCAAATTAAAATATTCATATTGTTTAATTTTAATAAGTTTATTATTTTTTTTTAAATATGTACATAAAAAATATAAACATATATACACATATAATATATGTATTAAAAAAGAAATACAAAAAAAAAAAAAAAAAAAAAAAAAAAAAAAAAAAAAAAAAAAAAAAAAAAAAAAAAAAAAAAAAAAAAAATTAAAATTAAAATTAAAATTAAAATATGCTAATAATATATATATATATATATTAATATCTTAACATTTGACAAATTTATTACCATTATAATGTAATAACACATATAAACAATAAGATTACTCAGACATATATGGATTAAGCCATATTGTAAATAATAATTAAAAAAAAAAAAAAAATACATAAAAGTTATAATATATTATACAAAACAATAAATAAAATAAGAAATAAACCTGTACATATATATATATATATATATATATATATATAATATGTGTTTATATTTATGTGTGTGCTTTTTTGTAATATAAATAAATGGACATCCTAAAAATTTAAATTTAAATAACAAATGTAACAAGATAATTTATATTATCTTTATATTAAAAAGTAAAATAATAATTTTTTTTTTTTTTTTTTTTTTGTCCACCAGTTAATTTTCCTCATAATGTTCACAATGTACGTTTATATTCACATTATCATATAAAATATTAGTTCCTGATGATGGTTTGTTATATAAGGATAAAAATTGATTAATTTTATATTCAACATTATCATCATTTTCTTCATTTATTTTGAGAGGATCAGAAAAAGCATTATTCATTTCGACAATATCATCTGTTATATCCATATTAAAATATGTAACATTTGTTAATGTTTGTTTATTTTTTAATATATTATTATAATACTCAACTAAGTTCTTATGATTATTTATTATATTTACTTTTAAATCTTCTTCAGATGATAATTCAAGTAAAGAAATATTATCATTTCTCAAATCATACTTATCATATAGTTCTTCCATAACTTCCAAACTTTAATATTTTCAATATATTATATATATATATATATATATATATATATATTTTAAATTAATATACAAAGAATACAACACAAAAAGAATAAAATATGACAAAACCTTTTTTTTTTGTTTTTTTTTATATTACTTTTATGGTTATCATACATAATTTCATATATGATATTGTTCTTGTCATTTTAAAAATATGTTTCATAAAAATATAAAAGTAAATTCTTCAATTCATTATTATAAATTCAAATCGGTTTATAATATATATTAATATTTTTTTTCATACTTTGAAAAAATCGTTATCACAACTATATATTATTCTTCTATTACTCGCATTTAAAAAAATATATATATATATATATATATATATATAATAATGTTATATAAATACCAAAATTCTTATAACTTCTAATTTTGATTTATATTTCCTTTTTTTTTTTTTTTTTTTTTTTTTTATATAATATATTCTCCTTGAACCTTTTGTATAC
>NC_031485.1:909646-915270 GCF_001602025.1 Plasmodium gaboni | reverse complement strand
TTTTTTTTTTTTTTTTTTTTTTTTTTTTTTTTTTTTTTTTTTTTTTTTTTTTTTTTTTTTAAGGTTTCATTATTTAATATAAAAATATATATATTTCTTATTTAAGTATTCACTTTATGTTTTATTCATAATTTAATTATAATTATTATATCAAATTATACTTTTTTATCTTCTCCATTTTATGTGTACAATTTTTAAGTTACATAAAACTCGAAACATTCAATATTAAAATTTTTTATTTGATTTATATATCAAGAGGAAAATTAAAAGAAAGATAAAAAATATATATATATATATATAATATATATATATATATATATATATATATAATATATATATCACATTTTATGGTATTAATTATTTTTATAAGAAAAAAGAGAAATATAAAAATATATAATTTTTATTCATCACATATGATAAATATAAATATATATATATATAAAGAAATATTGTATTTTAATATATTCCAATATTTTAAATCTAAAAAAATGATGATATAATATCTACTTCATATATATATATATATTAGAGTAAATCCAAAATAAATGATTTTAAATATCCTACTTGGAAGTAAAATGTAAATAATAATAAATATATACATAATAATATATAAATATATAAGATGTTTTTTTTTTTAAGGTTTATAAAATAAAAAAAAAATAAAATAAAAAAAAATAAATAATTACCACTTTGTATAAATATAAATCTATTTATATATTTATATATGTTTTTCAATTACTTAAAAATTTATAAATTTTATTTCCTTTCGTCATAAGAACCTTATGTATATTAAATCATAAGTCATCCAAAGGAACATAACATATATATATATATAGATATATATTTATATTAATTTATTTATTTGTTTGTTTATTTTTTTGTAAATTTTCTTATAATGCATGAAGAACTTCCGCATATCGTTGTTTTATCTTATAATGAAAAGAATGTAGAAAATTTTATAGCATACTTAAAAAATAAATTTGAAGTGTTAGAAGATTATGTTAATAGTGATAAGTATAAAATTACATACAATGATAATAGAAAGAATGAAAAAAATGAAGGGAATTATATTTTTCAAAATATTAGCAAAATAAAAATTGTAAATAAATATTATAGTGCAGACGTTATCATTTCGTCATGTATTTATAACAAAATATTAAATGTCGAAAAAGAAATACATATAGATAATATCCTATATGAAAGTATAATATTTTTATTTGATGATTTTAATATAAAAGAAAAAAATATTATTAATCATAATCCTTTTAGAAGTTATAATAATGATGATTGTATGGAATATATAAAAGATGAAAAAAATGGGAATATGATAAGAAATACAAACTTTGATTTTTCAAATTTATATAAAGATATAGGTATTAAAATTGCAATATTTCCTTTGTCATTTCAAGAAGAAAAAAATACAGACATTCTTTATTTTTTTAGTGAATATTTTATTGAAGCTTTATATATAAATTATAATTTAACACATATTAAACAAGAACTTCCTGATCACAAAGAAGAAAATATAAATAATACTGATATAAATGATAAAACAAATAAAAATAAAAATAAAAACATTATCAACGATAAATATGAAGAATTTTATGAGGATGATGAACGCTTAGTTGAAGCATTACACTGTCATATGTGGAAAGGCTTGCAAATGAAAAAGGCAAATATAATCATGCATGAGAATTTAGAAAAAAATACACAAAACGAAGATGAAAAGACAGATGATAAAACAAAGGATAATGGCCAAAAGGAAGAAGAAGATAAAACAATGAATAATGATCAAAAAGACGAAGAAGATAAAACAAAGAATAATGACCAAAAAGATGAAGAAGATAAAACAAAGAATAATGACCAAAAAGATGAAGAAGATAAAATGACAGAAGATAAAGAAAATTCTCAAAATTTACCAAAAAAAGATCAAATTGAATTAAAAAATGAAGAACAAAAAAAAAAATCAAAAGATGAGAAGGAAGATTTGTTTATGCAAAATTTTAACAAAATTGTAGAAAAAATAAAACAAGTTAAAATTGAAAATACAAATTGTAATAATGATACTGTAAGAAGAAAAAAAGCTGAAGATTTAATACTTGAATTACAGCAATATTTTTGTGACATCGAAGAATAATATATATATATATACATATATATGTATAATATTTTATTCATATATAATCATTTTATTATTTTTTTTTTTTATTTTTTTTCATAATTAATTTTATTTTTTTGTTATTTTTAAAGCCTATTAACTTTTTATGTATTTTCTCATTATAAGAATATTAAGAGAAATAAAATTTTAAAAAAAAATAATCAAAAAATAAAATAATAAATCAGTATAAATACTACAAAATATAATACAATCGATATATAATATTATATGTATTATTGTTGAATAAAATTTTCTCCACATAAATATATTCATCACACAGTATTTCTTTTTTACATAAAAAATATATATATTTTTATGTGCCTAATATTATTGTCAGATATATGTATGAATTTGTAAATATACAAATCTTTTTTTTTTTTTTTTTTTTTTTTTTTAATTATAAAAAATAAAATGCATTTATGTAATAGACTTTATTCAAATACTAAATATTAAATTAAACTTTACACACTATGTATTATTTATTTTATATTTTTTTTTCGTTTTCGAATTTTTAAGCAATCTACATATTTTTCAATATTATTAAATGCACAAATGGGACATAATAACTATAATATAATAACAACATATATATATATATATATATATATATATTTTCATTTAGACGATTAGTAAATAAAAAGATAATAAATGTATATAAAAATTTAATTTTTCAGCATACTTATTTTATATTATTTTAAACATGCACAAGTATAATTTATTCTAAATCGTCTTGTGCTTGTTTCATTTTTGACTTCTCTCATTTATAGTACTCCGAGTAATCGTTGAAAAATTCTTAACGTTTTGAAGTAAATAAATGCAAATATATTTTTACATATCCTTATTCATTTATTAATTTCATTTTTAATTATATATTTTATATTACCATATATTATATATTAATATATTCATTTATTTATTTATTTTTTTTTTTTTTATTTTATTTCCCCCTTATGTCTTAAATGTGGTGTGTTACATGCCTTGTGGATAATATTATAAAAAAGGAAAAAAAAAAAAAAAAAAAATTAATGGAATAAATTAGAAAATAGAATTTTATATATTCAATTAAATATATATGCTTATATATATATATATATATATATTTTTTTTTTTTTTAAATTGAAATATTATATACATAATTCAATGATATATATATATATACATAAAATTTTCTATAATTTTTATTAAGAAATGCATGTTAAAAAGCATTAATATAATAATTATCAGTATAGTTAAAAAGCAAAAAATAAAATATAACACTTTTATAATATAAAGGTTTTACAAAGAAATGATAAAAAAAAAATATACCCATACATACATATACATACATATATATATATATATATATATATATATATATATATATATATAATTATGATATTTTAAAAGACACCATAAATATGTACCTATATATTATATAGATTCATATAATATAATATGAGATTATGAAAATATATATTTTTTTTTTCTTTTTAGATTTTTAAGGATGAAATTCTGTCATTTTGTAAATAAACTTGTAGCCTCTGTAGGAGGGGTCATTTTAGTTTTATATGAATCTTCTCAGTTTTATGAAAATTATATTCCTAAATATAATGATCACAAATATATCATGGATAATTCTTATATACCATTTTCTACATTTTTCATATTAAGTTTATCCTTTATGTTTCTCAATATATTTAGCCCTTCAAAAAATAGTATAGCAAATAGTTTCAAAGGTAATAAATATAAAATATAACCACCATAAGGAAAAGATGAAAATTATATGTAATCATTATTTATACCTCTTCATCAATTTTATTATCATTATATATATATATATATATATATATATATATATATATGTATATACTTTTGTGTATTAATTTTTGCACTTTATTTTTTATTTCGTCTTCCCAGGATTGTTAGGTTGTTTCTTGATAACTTGTTCCATGTTTTATTTTATAAACCAGGTCTTTATTTGTTCAGGTAAAATGAAAAAAAATAAAATAAATAAATAAATACCTATACATCACATATATATATATATATATATTTTATTTTTTTGCACAATATTTATAGAATATGCCAATGAGGAGTCATCAAAGTTACGCTTTTCTGTATACTTTTGTGTGTTCCTCTTTCTTTATATGTTTTCTTTATGTATTGAATCATATCAAAATTTCTCTTTTACCATTTCACGAAATGAAAGAAAAGAGCCTGGGACGATGAAAGTAGAGGTTTGAGTTATAGCCAAAATCTTTTCTTTTTTTTTTTAAAGGACAATCATTATATATATATATATATATATATATATGAAATATATTATACATATATATTTATATTACCCACATATCTTTATATTTTTAATTTTTTTCCTTTAATTAAAGTTATATATATATATATATATATATAATTAAAAGTGTTATCAATTAAAGATATTTTTATTTTATTTTGTTTTATGTCTACTATCATATATTGTACAAATGATACTTATATTGTTATATACAAACACAATAAATTTTTTATTTTATAAAAATATATATAAAGGTGTAATATATTATTTATAAAATTAGATGGAGTATTACATATGTTTCATAATCATTAAAAAAAAAAAAAAAAAAAAAAAAATAGACATAAATATATAAATATATATATATAAATAAATATATATATATATATATTTATTTATTTTTATCTGATTATTTATTAATTTTTTTTTTTGTGGAAGCATATAGAAACCTTTTTAAAAAATCAACAGTTCACACATTATTATCTTGCTCTTTTTCTTGAGAAAAAATATGTATTAATCCGCATGATGTTCCATAAGCTATTATATAATTTTTATCAAATGAAGCATATGATATGCTAAAAAAAAAAAAAAAAATATACATATATATATATACTTATACATATTATACACATTTTTTTATATTTTAAAAATCATTGTTTCTATTAATATATATTACATATTATCATTTTACTAATAACTAACCTTTTTGGTGTGAGTGCTCTATTTTTCCCGGTGCTTTCTTGATCCCATTTTTTTGATCTTACAATTTTTATACCATCATTTAACACATTTTGTAATCCTCTCAAATATTCATATAATAATATCATGGAAACTGAATATATATCTTCTGTCTGCATACAACTAATTTCTAATAATATGCTTGGATCAAGATCTACACTTTTTGTTGTCCATAATAAAAATTCATTATATTTATTTTTTGAAGAATTTTCTTTTATTTTCCCCTTTAATATAGTGTTATCATCATATAGATATAAGTACATATGATCTCCAATTAAAACACTATTTAAACAACTATTATCTACTATATTAAAAAAGGATTTATCAATATTTAAAATATATTTATTTTCAAAAAGATTAATTATAGATCCTTTATCTTGACCGAAACTAATACAACTATTTCTGTACCACTTTAAATGAGAACAAGTTTCTGTTTTTCTTTTAAAATAAAACAGCTCC
>NC_031485.1:899443-904346 GCF_001602025.1 Plasmodium gaboni | reverse complement strand
TATATAAATAAAAAAATTTTTCCATTTTTTAAAAATAAATATTTTTTTTTTTATTTTTTTTATAATTTTTTTTTTTTTTTTTTTTAAATAAAAATTTTTTTTTTTTTTTTTAAATTTTTATAATTTTTTTTTTTTTTTTTTTTTTTTTTTTTTTTTTTTTTCTGTGTAAAATATTTTATTATTTTCTGTTTGGATTCAAAATGTTGTTCAATTTTTTGGCTTGCTTATGTGACAAAGTTGAAGAAGCTAAATTATTTAGATATGATTTATCCAATGAATTGATGAGTGTAGATATTTTTTTGTTACAGTCACTATCTGAAAAATCAGTTTCATATATTGTTAAGAATATTTCAATAATTTTTGATGTATTAGAATTATCTTTTCCAAATAAAAGAGGATGGTTTTGTGAAACTAGATCTATAAGATTTTTATGTACTCTTCTACCTTCTGCATCATCTTCTTTTATTGGCAAATGATTTAACCATACTTTTATTAGATCTTCTGCATTATTAAATTTTGATGTATGCATTAAAACAACATCACCTAAGGCTGCTACAGCATTGTCAATAGCTGAGATATGTTCTTTTGGTTTTTTATTTGATGTATTTTCATGTATTAATTTTAATAAATATTCTACTGCTATATTTGCATACTTTCCAAATGCTTCAATTTTTGTTGCTTGTATAACACCATAACATGCTGCTTGTTTTACTTTGTCATCTGCATGATTAATATTTAATAATAATGGGTTCATGAAAAAGTCCCATAAATTTATACTCTTTTCTTGTAAAAATTCTAATAAATCATCACATACATACAATGCTAATGCTACATCTTCTGAATTTGGAGAATTCATATAATTATTAATAAATCCAATACATAATTCACAACATGTATTTAAGAATTGTGTTGGATGATATTTAATTAATACTCCTAATATATCTAATAAATTAGTTCGATAATTCTGTTCTAATTCCTCTTCTCTATCTATTATTAATAATTCATCCTCATCTACGTCATCATTATTCTTTTTCTGATTATATACTACCCTTCTATCTGTTGAATATTGTAATAAGGCAAAGATTTGATTAAAAAATAATTTTAAAGTATTTTCTGGCAATACACTAGAACCCGCTTTTTGTAAACACATATATAATCCATGAGATTCAATTATCATCACATCTAATATATATTCATAATTATCATCTAATTTTGTTTCTAATAAACTTTTTAATACTTTCTCTGCTGCTGCTGTTAATATGGCTAATAACATGGATTTATCATTATCAGTTTTTTCAGATAATATTCTTGCAGATTCAATTAATTCACTAACAGCTGTTAATGCCTTTTGTTTTATTTCATCTGACAATTCATAATTTAACATTGGCAACACAGCTGTAGCTGTTGCTTGAATGTAATCCTTATAATTTTCTTTTAATACTTCAATAATAATAATTAATAAATCTAAAGCTTTTTCTTGATCTTCTAATAAAGATGTTTTCAATCCTACATATTGTCCATTAGATACCATTGTTATAGTTAAATCTTCTTCATCATCTGTTAATGGTTTAGGCAAAACTGAAAGGACAGATAATATGGTTGGTACTATACTACTTAAATATGGATAGAAGTCATTACCTAATGCTCTACATATACGACCAATAGCTTCTTGAATATATTCTTTGACAGTATCATCAGGATCCATTTTTGTACTACTAATTTGTAATAAAGCATTCATACATTCTTTAGCATCTTCAATAAAAATTTCTTTACCAACTGATAAACCAATAATTGATATACATTCAATAGCTTTACCTCTACATGTTCTTTCTTCTTCTGAAACAGCCTTTTGAATAATATCTTTCATCATAGGTACGACGGTAGAATAATATTTTAAAAAGTCTTCTTCAATAACACCGGCAATAACTGCTATAGCAGTAACAGCTTGTTCTCTTACTAATAAATAATTGGAAGAATTCAATTTTTGTAATAAAATATCTATAATAATATCTGCATATGGTAATAAAGCCATTTTATCTAATTCTTCAGCATAATTTACAAATGCTGCTGTTGCATGTGATTGAACCCTTAAATGTACATCATTCATAGTATTAATTAATGCAGATAAAATTTCTGAGAAAAATTCTTTTTGTACATATGGTTGATGATCTAAAGATATTTGACCAATAGCTTGACAAGCTGCATAACGTACTCTAACATCTTGATCAACTAATATTTGTAACAACATTTTTATAACATGTTCTAATTGTTCTTCAATTTCATCTTCTGGTAAATATTCAATAGTTTGTGCTATAGCCATAATACCAACGTATTTATGTTCCCATGTATTTTTCATTAAAAATTCAGATACTTTATTAAAAAGAATATGAATAAATTCAGCTTCTTCTAATTCACTAAATGCTTTACCAACACGATCTAACGATTCTTCACCTATATCATATAATTCTTGACTATCATCTTTACCTTCTTTTAAAGAATTCATCCATTCATTAAAACAATCATTATTTATGTCAAGCATAAATAACATAGATAAATGTATAATCTTATCTACAAAATGAGGTACAGATAAAGCCATCTTTGGTCGACGCTCTGGAATGGTAACTAAAGCTTCAATACTTAGTGACTTCAAACTATTATCAAAATCATAATTCAATTCATTTTCATCTTTCATACATATACTAAATAATATATCACACAAACTTGTTATATGCTTAGTAAAAAATTTGGCATTATAATCTATCATTTTACCTATAGATTGAAGTACTTTCTCACATTCTTCTAAAACTGCAATATCTGAACTACTATTCTTTGCCATTAAACTTAATGATTGTAATATTAATGGGATACAACCATTTACACTCTTAACTAACGAGGAACTATTATCTTCAACAATACATGATATTAAATTAATACATTCTCCACGTACTTGTACGTTTGATGAATTTAAACCTTTCATACATATAGAAGATATTATTTCTTGTTTTCCATCTAATTCATCTGGAATACAACTCAAAATACCACCTAGAATTTTATATCCACTTATTAATACATCAACATTATTAGAATTACAAAATTCAAATGTTACTGATAATAACTCTGGCCATTGATTATGTAATAATAATTTTGATGATAAATCTATAATATTATTACATATATTACTTCTAACCATCTTATCTGTTTCAGTTCCTATATTACTAATCAATTCAGATTTTACAATGTTTTTTAAATTATCTGGTAATAATACCCAATAATTCTCTTCTTCTGCATTTCCAACTGAATTCTCATTTTTTTCTTTTTCTTCTACATCCACATGTGTGGATTTTATATATACACGAAATATATTCCTAATTAATATAGCACATTGTAATCGAACTTGACTATCTTTATGGCTTTTTAATAATTTCAATATTGATAATACTGTATTATTTAAATCATTCTTTTTATAATAGTTTAACGTATTTTCACATTCAGTTCTTATATGACTCTCAGAGCTGCTTAATCCTTCAATAACTTCTACAATTTTATCCATTAGTTCTTTTTTTTTTTTTTTTTTTTTTTTTTTTTATATCACAAAAATTGTTATAGATATATATTATATTGTATATTTAATTAGGACATACATAAATATATGTACCTTTATATATATATATATATATATTATATAAATATTTGTATTTATAATATATATATATATATATATTATATAAATATTTGTATTTATAATATCCGTTTGGACCTTTTAACACATTAAATATATAATAAAATAATTTTATATTTTAAATAATAAAGGATATATAAATAAAAATACATACATACATACATATATATATATATATTTATATATATATATATATAATAATTTCCTTAAAACAATTTTTCTTTTCTTTTCTTTTTTTATTTTTGCAAGTTTTATTATATATATATATATGTATGTATTTATATTTATGGTATATTTATGCAGTGAATACAAAATTTTATTTCCTAAAACGTTTATAAAAATATATATGCATATCTATATATATATATATTATATACATATATTTTCATTTATAATGAACCGTCGTATTTTAGTTCTTATTATATCCATTAATCTTATGAGTATTATATATATTATAAAAATATAGGCACTCTTTTTATTTATTTTTCAATGAAATATTATTATTATTTTTTTTTTTTAACCTCTTTTTAATTAATAATGGATACATACATATATATTTTTTCCTTCTTTTATTTTTAATTATGAATCACAAACATATATATATATTAATATATAAACATAAATATTTTATATAAATATATAAAAAAACATATATACGTAATATTAATATATTATTATATTATTCCTTATATTTTAATTTTTTTATTTTTTTTTTTATTTTTCGTTTTTGGATCAACATTCCAACTCCTTTTTTAAAAAAGTATTATATATATATTATATATATATATATATTATTATATTTTTCCTTATTTTTTTTTTTTTTTTTTTTTTTTCTATTTTGCCCTTCTTTTATATTTTTTTAAACGTTATATAAAACCTGCTAAAATTTTGTGAAAAAAATTAAAAAAAAATTTATATACATATAAGAAAATATAATATATATTATTATTTTTTTTTTTTTTTTTTTTTATAAATATATATATAATATATTTTATATATTAATATATAAAATATTTTTTATATCTTTTTTTTTTTTTTTTTTTTTTTAAATATTTATATATATAATATATATTATAAAATATATGGGGAAGGGATATATTAAAAAAAAAAAAAAATAGAATTCATATATTACTTATTTATGTAATATAAATATAAAATAATAAATATGATAATAAAATATTAATATATGTAATATTTACATTATAATATATATATATTTAAAAT
>NC_031485.1:889513-899143 GCF_001602025.1 Plasmodium gaboni | reverse complement strand
ATAAATATAAAATAATAAATATGATAATAAAATATTAATATATGTAATATTTACATTATATATATATATTTAAATATAATCTTTTGAGCGTGTATTGTAAATATATATAAAAAAAAAAAATATATTATTATATTTGTTATATGAATAGATTAGAGGATAATAAAATATAATAATTATAAATATATAAAATAATATTATAAAAAAAATAAAATAAATAAAGGGTCTCTTATTTATTATATATATACATAAGTAATATTATTTATATATAAAATAATACATCATTAAAAAACACGGTGTCATTTATTATATTATTATAATTATATATAAAATAAATATATTATATATATAAATACATAATATAGTACTACTAATAATATATAAATAATAAATACGCGCTTAAAAAAAAAAAAAAAAAAAAAAAAAAAAAAAAAAAAAAATATATTGACATAAATAAAATATAATATTATAATATAAACTTATTAATGCATACATATATATATTATTATATATGTAATATATTTATTTTTTATTTCTTCATGAATAAATAGAAAAAAAGGGGTTTATCATAATACTATATATAATATACTATATATATATATTTATTATATATATTAATAAATATATATATATTAATTATATATATATTATATATTCAAGTACAACTTATTATATTTTATAAGAGCATGTGATATTTTAATTAATATTTTATTATTATTATTTTTTTTTTTTTTTTATGTACAATATATCCTCTTATTTTTAATAGCATGAATATTTTTAAAATAATATATAATATTATATATAATTATATAATAGTCCATATATAAAATTTTTGTACGTATGTAATATTAATATATATATATATATATATATATATATATATATATATCAAAGTGTATATATTTATAATATAAAAATATTTTTATATTTTATTATATATATTCTTTATCATTCATAAACTTGTTATATTTATATAATATATATATATATATTTAATTTACATTTGTAATACATTTATGGACAATATGTTAAAGTGTATTTATTAAATATTTAAAAAAAAAAAAAAAAAAAGGAAAAATAATTATAGGTAGAAAATTGACCTACTTCCAGGAATATATATATTTAATATATATAAATAATATGTAACATAGATAAGTTTAATTACTATATTTCTCATATTAGGACAAAATATATATATTTCTTTATAAATATATATAAAATATTTTATTCTTAAATATATATATATATATATATAAATACTAAATATCATAGAATGGTATATATTTTTTTTTATTTCCTTATAAATTTGAAGTACATTTATATAAAATAATGTGAAAATATATTTAAAAAAAAAAATAATAATATAATATATTTTTATATTATATAATAATTATTTTTTATATTTTATATTTCTTTTAAATAATTTTTTTTTTTTTTTCAAAAAAAGAAAATTGTGTAATTAATAAATGTTATTTGTATATATATTTATATATTAATATTATTTATTTTTTTTTTTTTAAATATGACTATATTTTCTTAAGAATATTTTCATGTACTCGTTTTTTTTGTTATGTAGAAATTTATATATATATATATATATATATATAATATTTATTTATTTATTACATATGTTTGTATTTATTTAACGCAAAGGTTTGAATAATATGTTATTATTTTAATATAATATATACATATATATATACACTTATAATAAAGTTTTACAAATATGTAGAAATTATGAAACAGTTTAAAACTTTATCAGAAGTTTAAACTTTTCATAGGTCTATATAATAAGTACATAATTTTTTTTTTTTTTTTTTCTTTTTTCCGTTAAATTGAGAAAAAAAAGTATCAGAAAAATAGTACCATAATAGTCCCAAAGAAAAAAATAATATACATATATAAATATATATATGTATATATTTTTTATCGTATTTGTATTTTTTTATTAATAGTTATATATATGTATTATATTAATTCACATATATATATATATATATATTAATATTATTATGTAAAATTAAAATATTAGTATTCTAATACGTCAAAAAATAAATATATATATAAAATACATATATATAATATATATATATATATATATATATTTATGTGTGTATTATATTTTTATATATTATATTTTAATATTTTATATTTTTATTATACAAAATTGATTAATTATTATATACAATGGCATTAATTTAAATACTTTGATAAAGCTTATTTATTATAATATTAAAATTAAGAAAACCATAATTTGCAAACCCATACACAAATATGTATAAATCATAAAAAAAAAAAGTGAAGAAAACAGAAACACAAAAAAGAAAAAAATAATAATTATAATATAAAATAAAATAAATTAAAAAATATAAAGATAACACAAACGATAAAGTATATTTTCATATAAAAATTTTTTTTACATATAACAACGCATGCGTTGCATATTGTTTATATAATTATAATATTATATATATTTTTTATATATAAATTTGCCATATCTAATGTCATATGCATATATAAATATATTATATATATATATATATATATATATATATATATATATGAAATGATTTTTTCTTTCATTTTTTTTTTTTTTTTTATAATTTTTTATAATATTTTTAGACTTTAAAGTTTGTATTTGATTATATTGTGAAGTTGATTTATTTTAATTTTTTTCGTATACATATTTTATTTATATATTTATTCATTTTATATTGCATAATATATATATATATATATATATATATATAATATTTGATTTATCATTATCATATTCTATTTTGTTCTTATATATATTGTTACATTATTCTTTTATAAATAAAAAGAAAAGAATTATAAGATAATAAACCTCAAAATTCCCGTATGATATACTTTTTTCCAGTTTTTCAATATGATTAAAATTAAAAAGTAAATTAAAAAAAATAATAAATTTTATTAATGGAAAAGAATTATATTATAAAGATCAAGCTGTTCATATATATTAATATATTTAATATAATATATACTTATATAATATAATAAATTATTTAATTTTATGTTTTATTTTGTTTTTTATGTGTATATTATATGTTATTTATTAATTTTTTCTTTTTTTTTTTTTTTTTTGTTTGATGTGTGTATATTGGTGTAGGCTGCTTATATATATATATATATATATATATATATATTTGAAACCATCTGAATATTATATACATATGTTTATATATATCTATATATTGTAATTGTCTTCATTTATATATTTTATATTTTATTTGTATGTTATATAACTATATTTTAATTTTTTTTTAATATTTTTTTATTTATTTTCAGTATAAGCTTGAATAGAATATCATCCATTGCAAGTATCATTTGCTTGCTTGATTGTATTGTAATTCCTATTGTTATGTTTACATTATCCGTTTTTAACGTCTTCAATTCAAAACTAGCACATCTTCATGAAATATCCGATATAGTAAATAAAAAACTTTAAACATATTTTGTTAAAAGCAAATGCATACATACATAAATATATATATATATATATATATATATATATAATAAGAAAAATAGAAAAAATTATGAACAAACAGCCAAAATATATATATTTATACATTAAATATACCTATATTTTTTTTTTTTTTTTTTTTTTTTTTTTTTTAGCTAGCTTTATATATTATGACTCCAATATGTTCACTCTGTATCCTTTTTAATTTTATTCAATTAAAAAATGTCGTATTACTCATATGGGGTATATTTAGTGTTATATTATTTGTAATTTCACATGGGCATTTTAATATAGGTCCCAAATGTAACGAACTTTTAGAAAAGTACCATATATTTATATCAATTTTATCCATAATTTTATTATTAAGTAATAATTATGTATCACAGAGAATTATAAAGAAAAGAAATTTACATCACTGTTGCTCAATGAAAAGATTCGGAAAAAATGCAAAGGACTCGTCTTTTACCAATCACCATTCTAGTGAACATGCCTGTAATCACGATCATGATGATGATCATCATCATAAGAATTCAGCATCCTCAAATAATGGGAATAAATATTATATGAACTATGACAAAAATGAAAGAGAATTAGTAAGCTTCTTATAAAAATAAGAAAATCTCTATAAAGAATTTTAAAATATATATATGATAAAATGTGACATAATATAATGTTATTAAAAAGAAAAAAAAAAAAAAAGTCAGTTATTATACTTTATTACATATATTGTATATATTGTATATATGCATGCCTTCACTTTTATTGATTCGTATTAAAAATAAGAACCAATATTTTTGTTCAGGAAAATATAGAAAAAAAGATAAGTAATAATTATTGAATTATTAATTTTAATTACGCTTTATTATAATTAAAAATTTAAGTAAGACACTTACAATTTATGTATCATTGTACTTTTATAATAGTCTTTTTATTTATAATATAATCAATAAGTTGTGTTTTTTATTTCATAATTATAAATATTTGTTATATAAATATATATAATTATTATATTTATATTGCATTATTATATTTTTTATATTTTTAGGTTATATATTTATTTTTTTAAATGGTATTATCTTTTAATCATATTCTTTATACATAAAATATATATTGGTAATAAAAATTATCAATATATAAAATGATTATTAAAATTGAAAAATCATTTGCATAATATAATTCAAGATCAAACAGAAAGGGCTTATTTATTTATTTATTTATTTATTACACTTCCTTTTATTATAACTTTTTTATTATTATTTTATTTATTTATTCAGATAATTTTTTTTTTTTTTTTTTTCTTTTTAAACTATTTTTAATTTTTAATTTTTTTTTCTTTTTTTTTTCTTTTTTTTTGCTTTTTTTTTTTGACATATTCTTATAATGTGATGTAAATATTACATATATATATATATATATATATATAATATATATACGTTCAATCATTTATCATTTGAATAGTAATATAATAAAACTTTAAAATATTTCATCATAAAATAAATACACAATTGGTAGTTCATTATTCATAATATGTTATATGTATATATAATATTATAACATATAATATATAATTCACTTTTAAATTACTAACTCGTATACAAAAAATTGTATTATTTTTAGATTATACTATGAAAAAAAAAAAAAAAAAAAAAAAAATATAACAAATATATATATATATATATATTAATTTATTATTATACTGATAATAGCTATTTTTTTTTTTAATACTAATATAAGGTATTTACACATTAATGTAATACAAAAAAGTAAAATTTAACATATAGGTGGTATTGCTATACAACATTAAGGTTTATATATATATATATATATATATAATAATAAGATTGTGAAGGAAATAAAAGAGATATATAGTATAATATATATCATATATAATTCACATATAAAAAATAATTACTATATACTTGTGTTTTTAAAAAAAAAAAATTTTAATTTCGTTCAATGTAATTTTTTTTAATTGGTATATTAAAAAAATATATAATAAAACCAAAATAAATAAATGAAAAAGTAACTATAAAAATTATGGTAGTTAAACTGGTTTCTTTATGTATAAAATCAAGAAAGGTTAAGAGTACATTAGAAACAATTATAGCAATAATTATAAGAAAGATTGCATATTTGGGGAACCTTTTTAAGCGATATTCTCCCAATACATTTTCATGAATACTAAATCTATATAAAGGTATGGTAGCCATAGGTAATAAAAGTACTTGTACAACATTTATAAAATTTGTCAGTTGGTCAAGTGTATATTTATTTAATGTGAGAAACATATATAATAATGAAAATAATAAAAATCTGAAACTATATACTCTTACAAATGTATTAATTTTTTTATTTAAAAATCCTTCTACAACAGATTTTGAAGCATACTCACACATAAAACTAGAATTATTTCCACTACTTAATAATCCAAAAGACCATATATACATTGATATTTTTCCAAATGATTTCCTCATTACTTCATATGCTGTAAATAAATTATATTGATCTCTTCTTTCAAAAGATTGTAAATTAACTTCAGCAAATGTCAATACAATAATACAATTTGTTAGGCATGATAAAAAAAGGGAACCTCCTGATTCTATGGTACCTAACGTATTATATCTTCTTAAACTTAAATCATTACAAATCACTGACTTTTTTTTGGATGTCAGATTAGTATGTAAATAAAAGATATGAGCTGATATAATACTACCTAATAATGCTAAAGCATCAATTTCTTTACCTTTTGGTATACGAGGAAAAAGTATACTAACAGCTAACTCTTTAAAATTTATTGGTGTCATGAAAACATTAACAATAAAAGAAACAGCTAATATACCAACCAGAAAACTTAACACATTCTCTAATAAACCTAAACTTTTGTTTTCTAAAAAACTATATACTATAGCCTCAAATAAAGTGTAAAATAAAGCTACTTTCACTGATATGCCAAATATTAAATTCAAAGCTATAAAAGTACCTATTATTGCTTGAATATGTGCACCCCAAATAGCTATCTGAACTAATACATAAATAATAGTAGACGTTGTTCTATCAAATTCTTTTGAACACAAAGAAGCTAAATCAAGTCCGGTCACATGTCCAAGTCTCATAGATAACACTTGAAATACAAAACCTAACATATGTCCATATACCATAATCCATAATAAATAATAACCAGAATAATCTTTTTCTAAAGTAGGATCTGGTGATCTTATTAAACCAACATTTAAATTACTACACAAATTTCCTGGGTCTAAATATGCAATAGCTACAATCCAACCAGGGCCAAAATAATTAAAACACATTCTTAATTTATTATAGAAACTTAAATTATTTCCATTTGTAGTTAGTTCATCTAAATTGTTTGATATACAATACGATTCATCATAACATTCTTCATTTATATTTCCTCTTATATTATCCACATTATTATTATTATTATTATTATTATTATTACTATTACTATTATTATTGTTATTATTATTTCTTTTATATTTTAGTATAGACATTTCATAATTCATATCTCGTATTAATTCATCATCGTCATATTCAACAATGTTATCCTTTTCATTACCAATATTTCCTTCAATATTCATAGTTGATTGTGTAGAATTTAATCTTTTCTTATATTGTTGTCTAGCTGTTTTGGTGTCTATTTCTGGATTTTTTATAACTTGACCATTCCCTTTCAACAACATATTATTACTCAATCTTTCTTCACTTATCTTGCTCAAATTACATACATCCTTTTTAATATTCTTTATATCATACTCATCATCATGTACTGATAATTTTACATTAGAACACATCACATCTTCATGGTTATCATTTTTATTAATCAAGTTATTGTTATCCAACTGGTTCTTTAATTTTGATTCTATATTTTCTACCATCCCGTTTGCCAACTTCATTTGGCTCTTAGCACTCCTCCCATTAAAATCCTTCTCCATTTGTAATATTATAATTGTATTGTAATATATACAAAAAAAAAAAATTAAAAAATTAAAGAATTAAAAAATTAATGAATATATAAAAAAAAATATTCGTGGTGACACTTTTTCGTAAGGTATATTTTATATATATATATATATATATATATATATATATATGCATGCATTTATTTATACATTTTTATGTATGTTTAAATCTGGAAAATGAAAAAATTAGATAAGGTATAAAGATAGGGTTAAAAAAAAAAAAAAAAAAATCAATAAGAAAACATGAAGAAGCCAAATAATATATTTTTTTAATTCAACTCCTTATGATATCCGCCTACAACTACATGTCTAAATACATAATATATCATTATTATATTTATTATTTACATATGTTAAAACTATATATTACGCCTTTCCCCCTATCTCTATATACATATATAAATGTTCTCAATACATTATGAATAGATATATATATATATTAAATATATACACGCTCTGGATAGACCATTTTCATAACATAATAAAATTTCAATATATTTGGATGTTGTAATAAATAATTACACATAATAGATATAAAATATATATATATATATATATATATATATATATTATCATTTTAAAACATTACAATATACTATATATATAATATTTTATCGGGTTTTATTAATCATTAGCACTAAACAAAACTACTGTACACATACATAAAAAATAATTAAAGAAACAACAAAAATATTTTTTTTAAATTCTTATTCTACTATATATATATATATATATAGACGTCATATATAAAAGTATATAAAATGGCATATACATATATAATTAATATATTATATATTATACATTCTATATATACAGTCTTATTCAAATATATATAATATAAATTTCTAATTATTACATATATATATATATATATATATATATTATAAAGCCTAATATTGTAAACCAAAAAGATAAAATAAAATTAAAATATAAATTTTTAAAAACTATACACTATGAAAATAAAAAAATTAAAACTTAAATTTCAAAAAAAAAAAAAAAAAGGAATAAAATAAAATTCAAAATATTATATATATATATATATAATTACTACTATAAAATAAACTTCATTTTTAAGTTTATTTCAAAAAACAAATTAAAAATATATATTGTTTATTTATCATAAAAAAAAAAAAAAAAATAGTATATAAATATACATATTTAAAAAGGAAAACGAATTCAATTATTATGCAAAATACAATACAAAAAGTTTCATCAGATATATAAAATGGTTCAAAAATTCTACATAAAAAATTAAAAAAATGAATAAATATATAATATAATATAATTATATTATATATATATATATATATATATATATATATACCAAGATAAAAAGAATAAAATAAAGGATTTATATTTTTTGTTCTACTCTTATATATTCTTATATTTATTTTTTTTCATACATTCAATCTATTGGTCATTTTTATTATTATTAATATATATATAATAGTAGATTTTTTTGAAATTTATATACGTATCATATTATATTATTATTATTTTTATTATGCATATTATTATATATAATAAATACGATATAATAAATAAATAATATTTTAATATAAACATATAAAGTCTGAATATAAAATATATTTAAAGATTAAAAATGTTTATATATATAATATATACAATAATACATTACAATAAAAAAATAATATATTAATCCATATTTAATAAAGGAATATATATAATAAATTATATATATATGCAGCATGTATTATATATATATGTTATATATTTCTTTTATTAAAAAAATTAATTTAATATAAGTAAATAAATTATATGCTTAAATTAAACTATATATTATATATATATATAATGGAATATACATAATTATATATGAATATATTTTTAATAGCCAAAAAAGTTTTGTTCTTTTTGTTTTTTTTCTTTTTTTTCTATTTCTTTTATTCTTATCTTGTTTTTTTTCTTTTTTTCTTATTTTTTTTTTTTTTTTTTTTTCTTTTTTTTTTTTTCTTTTTTTTTTTTTTTTCTTTTTCTTATTTTTTTTCTTTTCACTTTTCTTTTTTTTTCATTATTTTCTTTATTTTTATTTTTTTAAATTCATTTATACTAATAAATATTTATTTTAAGGTATTATATTTCCATATAAACAAAATCTCTATATAAAAGAAAATGATGAAATGCAAAATAAACTTTTCATATTTTTAA
>NC_031485.1:879980-889213 GCF_001602025.1 Plasmodium gaboni | reverse complement strand
ATTCATTTATACTAATAAATATTTATTTTAAGGTATTATATTTCCATATAAACAAAATCTCTATATAAAAGAAAATGATGAAATGCAAAATAAACTTTTCATATTTTTAATTATAATATATAATGAATTCTTATAATTTATAATAATAAAATTATTATAACATTCCTATTATTAATTTTAATATATAATAAATATAGTTTATTTTATATTAATAAGAATACAATAATATTAGTTCTTTTATTATAAATAAATAAATAAATATATATATATATATATATATATATATATATATATATATCTCTAAAATGATAATATATAATTGCCATATAATTATTAACATAAAATAATATATTTTTTTTTCTCTTCTTTTTTTTTTTTTTGCGTATATGGAACAATAATATAAAAAATAATAAAAAAATTAAATATAATATGTACATATATTATATATATGAGTATATATAATAATTGTTTATTTTTATTTTATTTTATTTTTTTTTTCTATTTTTTTTTTTGATAGATACATTTAAGATGTTGTCCAAAAAATATGTAAAATATAATGAATGCACATTAAATATATTCAAATGACTGTTGGACAAGAAAAAGATAAAAAATAAAATATATATAAATATAACATTTTTACGATTATTTAATATATATATATATATATATATATATATATATATATATATATATATATATTATAATATGTTAAAGCATAAATAAAAGTATATGAATCATTATTAAAAAAAAAATTCACATGAAAAAAGTATATAATAAATATATAATATTTTTTAGAATATGCAAGAAATGCAATATCACATGTGAACAAAATAATATATAAATAATATATAATACAAATGTATTATATATTATAATATAATATTTTTATTTTTTACTTATTTATCATACATAATTAAAAATATTAAACTGCAAATATATTATATACTCCGTTATTGCATACATACTATATATAAATATATATGTTTTCATTTTTTAAATGTAATAAAAAAAAAGTTGAAAATATAAACAATTCGAAATGCAAGAATACACACAGTTATAAGTACATACAAATGTATATATATATATATATATATATATATTTTCACAGTATGCAAAATTTGCTTTATTAAAAAAAAATAGTGTTATAAAAAATTAGCAGCATTTTATTAAAATATAGTATTTTAAACTGTAATAAAAAAAAAATGTTAACAAAATAATATATATACACATAATATAATATATATTTCGACTAATAAAATATATAAATATAATTATGTAAATATATATATATATATGTGAGATAATATAGAAAACTTTCTCTTTCATTTATCAAATCATATTCCTTATTTTATTATCAAAAATAAAAAAATTCAATCAGTTCAAATTCCTCACTTTTCAAATATATTATAAAATATAATTCAAATTTTCTTATTTTCTTTGTAATCTTTTTATATCATTTAAAGACAACACTTACATAAAAAAATATATAATAATATATACTTTTTTGTATATTTAATTATTATATAATAGATAACATTAATATAAATATGAGAATATTATATAAAAAAAAAAAAAAAAAAAAAAAATCACCATCTCTTGTTATTTATTTATTTATTTTTAATCTTATATTTAAATAACTATATATTATATTTTAAAAGAATAATAATTGGTCATATTGTTGTAGAGTTTATTAATTTTTTTTATTGGATAATAGGAATATTCAAAAAGTATAACATTAAAAAAAATATATATTAATTTAATATATATATATATATATATATATATATATATATATATATATATTATATATTTTCTCGCTTCATTGTAATGTTTCCTATAAAATTATAGTAGTTAGAATCCATATTTTTATAACAAAAATATTTACATACAAATTAATATATATATATATATATATTGACTACATAAAAAGAATCGTAGAAAAAAAAAAAAAGAAAAAAATATATATATCTTTAATTATATTATGATATTTAATTTATAAATATAATTTTTACGTGACAAATATTATATTGTATATATCCTTTCCTATTTTGTAATTATAATTATATATATATATATATTTATATATATATATTTATTTATTTACTCTCATCCTATGAATAAATAATATATTTCTACATCGCCTCACACATTTAACATCACTTATTATGTAACAAAATGAAAGAAAATAGAAGAATTAAATTAACTTGAAAAAAAAAAAAAAAAAAAAAAATATTTTCCTTTTCCTTACCACTTTGTATAATATTAAAAGTCAAAATGATATCCAGGACGTTATACAATTCATACAAAATTATAAACCTCAAAACAAAACAAAATAAAAATTTGAAAAATGAAAAAATACTTAAGATAAATTTCTGTTCAACAAATAAAGAGAATGCTATAAAAGATGATTATTTCGTCTATTCAAAAAGTAAAAAAAAAAAAAAAAATGAGATAAATGGAAAATTTATCCAACTAAAAAATTCGGACAATAATGCCAAGTTAGTATATATAAAAAATATATAAACATAGAAAAAATATTATGTACACTGATATATATATATATATATATATATATGTATGTATGTATGTATGTATGATTACTTTATTTTTTTTTTTATATATGTGTACAGATTTGCTTTAAATGGATTGCTCAAAACCAACAGCTGGCCAAAAAAGAAATTCTCAAAAAATAAAAATGAATTGTACCTACTACAATGCAGAAATAATAATGATAAAAACAAGGTTGAAAAAAATATAAACTTTCATGATTTAAATGTAATTATTACTAAAAAAGTTAATAATATGCATAATATTAATGAAGTGTATAAATATATTTTTTATAATAAAGATATACTAGTTCCAATAAATTATGTCGTTTGTATTTATAAAATTTATAAATTAATTAAAAAATATAAATATAATATTATAAATCATAATCTTTTTATAAATAACCATATTAGCAATATAACCAGTGAAGAATTAATTAATATTTCAAATGTTCATGAAATTTGTGATTATTATCAAATATATGAAAATATACATAGAAGAGAAAAAAATAAAAAAAATGATCATATACATTTAAATAATAATATTAACGAGAATATTTTAGAATACACTTATGATGATATTAAAAAAAGTAACAAGAAAAATATAAATGTTGACAATTATTTAGTTATTAATAGTTTTGCTTTAGATTATAAAAATGATATATTACAATATGTATTAGATAAAATAAATAAAAATCATTTTATTAAAAAATTAACATGTAGACATTTATCGAATTTGTTGTTTTCTCTTATAAATATAAAATATTATAATATCAGTACATATTTATTATATATAAAACATATTAATAATATGTATAAACACCTTTCTTCACAATCTATTTCAAATATCATATATGCCTATTCATTACTTTTTAATTTTTATTCTATCGATTTTACTATAAACTATTATAATTATGTCTATAAATATTATTTATTCGATGAAGTAAACAAAATATATTTACAAAAAGATATATTAAACCTTATGTTTCTTCTACTTAGTAGGTATATGTCTATACATGTGATAAAATCATTTAACATGAATTATAATTCTAACTATTGTCTGGATTATTTTTATGAAGGGAATTTATCTATATATGACGACTACAAAATAAGGGAAAAAAAAAATAGCTCAACAAAAAATACGAATGATTTGAAAAATAATATTCATGATAGTGCTGATGATAATATTGACGATAATATTAATCATAATACTAATGATAATATTAAGGATAATCCATATTGTAAGAATGAATACAACCAGTTAAATAAAAGTGAAAATACAAAAATCTTTCAAGAATTTTTTGTTTTCTTATGGAGTATGTCAAAATTGAAAATTAATAATATATACATTGATCTATTATATCATATAATTTATACAAATAGAAAATATATTTATAACAAATTAAACGAAAAGGATATATGTAATTTGATACAATCCATGAGTATATATTACCCAATTAAAAAATTAAGTCAATATTATCCACAAAATATAAATTATAAAATAAAAATAAAAAAAGATGAATACTTCTTATTTGATTATGATAACTTTTTAAAAAATACATTACTTCTAACTATTTTTCATATAAAAAAATATAATTATCATCATTATTCTATAATTCTTAAAAGTATACAAATATTACAAAACTTTATTCTTTTAAGCAATGACAAAAAAAAAGATAACAACGTATTATGTTCAGGTTATTCATTTGATTTTCATGATACCGAACAAGGGAACGCAAATATGAATAATAGTAATAATAGTAATAATATAAAAAATAATAATAATCATTATGATGAAATTATTAAAAATGATTTTTTTCTAGACCATCAAGATGTTTGTACATATATAGACGATAATATAAATAGAAATAATCATTTGGCAAATGAAAATTTATATTTAAAGAATAACAATTATTTACATATTAAATTAAATGAAGATAATTCTGGAGAATACACAATTGAAGAATTACATAAGAATTATAACAATGATAAATTATATAACCCTTTAGAAACAAATAATGAAATGTATCTTCATAATAATCTTAAACAACCAGATGAAGTAAATATGTTATCTAATGAAAAAATGAATATAACAAATAATGCTTTTTTTATTAATAAATCTACTACTCCTCCTTTAATTCCTCATATATTAAATAACCCTAAGATGAACATAATTAAGAATATATTAAAAAAGTTAACACATATGATCATCAATAATTTAATAATAAAATTAAAAAACGAAAATGAAAGCGTATGGAGAAATATTAATTATTCTAAATATATTTCAAATTTAAATTTACAGTATCTATCCATATATTTATACAATATATGTCATATGAATAATTACTATATAAAAGAACAAACAAAAGTAGATATAGTAAATATTATCATTCCCATATTAGAAAAACAAATTAAGTCTTTATTAGTTTCTGATCAGAAGCTAATGAATATAAATAAAAATGTAGATATAAATTTACATAAAAACTATTATGATCATTTAGTATGTTTAAGTAATATCAATTATTCATTAAATAAAAGTAATATAATTAATGAATCCATTATAATCAATTCTTCGTTATATTTTTATAAATTATATCGAATTTTTTTTGAAATACATAAATGTAATTCGAAAGTAGTTTCTCATTTTAATGATTCTTTTTTTAAATACATTGATAAAATAAACGAAAGGATATTATCAATTCATAATTGGACAGCTTCACATACAAATATTGGATATATACCCCTGTTGACCTTAACAAATTATAATTATTTGTATATTATATATAAGAACCAAGTTAATAATTTCAAATCCAAGAATAATATATTCCGTTTGTTAAAGAAAGTATTATTACCTATAACATTGTATAACAATATTACATTAAATCAATTACGATTAATTTTAAAAATTTTTATAAATTATTTTATGTGCAATATAAATGGACAAATAGATAATATTGTTTATAATCATCATTATGATATATTAACATGTATATACAGCATGTCTATAATAGTAACAAATATATTACATAATATGAATATAAAATATAATTACAACTTAAAGGAAAATATAATTGATAAACAAATTGAAAAAATATATTTTAATTATACACAATATTATATATATATTGCTATTAACATTATAACAAATTATTTTTATAATTTATATAGTACAAATATAAACAACATACATAATTTAATTTTACAAAATTATAATCAGGATGTCTTCATGAAATTTTATACAGTATATTTATTCCTAAAACATTATAACCATTTAAAATTTGTCTATAATAGATCATTGACAAAAAATTTTTTAAGAATTGAGGAGCTAGCCAAAAATGAGTTTTTTTATTTTGAAAATTTCCTATCCAACCTGACCGAGTCAAGTAATAATAATATATCCTGTCCTAATACATTAAATAAATATAATTCGACCTCATTTGTAAATGAAAATATAATGAAAAGAACAAATATAAATGAATATAACGATGATAGTGAAAATAAGAAGACAGATATTAAAATAAATCAAAATGATAATTGTGAAAACGTAAATGTATTTATACAGAAAATATCAGATGAGAGCAAATATAAAGAACATTTAAAAGTATATATAAATAATATTAATAATAAAAATAATATAGAGAAAGAAAATTTCGATATTTTTTTTTTATTACAAAAGGGGAATATCAGTTTGAATGAACATAAAATGGATAAAAATATTTTGCTTTTCTTAAAACACAAAAATAATTTATGTTTTCAAAACATATTCAATGAAAATATTAATAATGCAATAAAAACCATTGAGGAGCATATCATGTTGATGTTTAGAAATATAGAAAGTTCAAAATCGCATATGAAATTATATGAATATATAAAAAATATTATAGATAAGAAATGTAATAAAGGGTATAATCAAGTAAATTTAAAAAATGAATTTATAATTAATAAAAAGGATTTAAAATTTATAGTTGATATTTATGATGAAAAGACAAATACTATATTTGAAATTGATGGAATTAGTCATTTCACAAAACAGTACACATTAATTAAAAATAATAATCCGAATAGTAATAAATATTTTTATAATTATAAATCTTATTATATTTTTAAGCATATATTATTAAGTAAATATTATAAAATAGTTCATTTACCTTTATATGATAATAAACTTTGTAAGAATATTATTTATAATTATTATCATAAACAATGAATTATATTAATTCATAAATATGATACATACATACATATATATATATATATATATATGTAAAGAATTGGTTGTTAAAGAATAACTCATATTATTTTCCATATATATTATTTTTTTATGTGTATTCTTTATGTTTAGTTATTTTTACTTTTTTTTATTAATAATTTATGTGATTACATGTATGAACCCCATCTGAATCGCATTTATTTATTTATATATATATATAAATTTTTTTGTTCATGCTTTGTTTTGTTTATTAAAATATATATATACATATATGTATATATTTTTTTTTTGTCAACCATACCAAAAAATTTTTGTTTTTTTTTTTTTTTTTTTTTTTTTTTTTTCTATTTTAATAATTTTTAAAGAGTTATATACAGTGTGAAAATTTTTATTAACAGAAAAAATAAAAAAAAAATTAATATATTAAATATATGTATGTGACATTATTATGTTCATACTTCATATGCACACTTAAAAAAAAATATATATGTATATATATAAATATATGTATATATTACTAATATTTATTTCTATATATAATTTTTAATTAATTATTTATTTATTTTTATTTTTTATAATTAATAAGATAGACATATAACATATATATACATGTATATATATATATATATATTCAAATGATGAAAAATGAAATACTAAAAAAAAAAAAAAAAAAGAAAAAAAGAAGGAAAAGAATGAAATAAGTAATAAAATATTTTTTTAGCAATTATTTTATTATTCAAAAAAAATATGATATCTAAATATTTTTATAACTATTTCATAATGATATTATAATTTTTATTATAAATTCTATATATCAACATAGCTTAATCTCTTAAAATTTTGGCCCATTCACATTTTTGCAAGTCTAAAGCTTTGTCTTCAAACACACTTACCTTCAAACCTGCTGAATAAAAAACATTCCTTGGTTTCATCTCTTTCTGTACTCCTTCATAATTTAAATCTTCTATAATTAAATCGTTTAAAAAACAGACAGTGAATTTCTATTAAAAGGGTAAAATATTAAAAAATAAGTAAATAAATAAATAAATAAATATATATATATATATATATGAAGTTTTGTAAAAAGGTAAAAATTTTTTGTTCTAACATTTTGCAATTTTGATCGGGTTCTTTCACTCCTTATATTCTAAATTTGGAAAAAAAAAAAAAAAAATAAATGAATAAATAAATAAATAAGAATATACATATTATATATATATATATATATATATTACGAAGTATTTTCATTCATACTTCACAATATTTCTGTAACTCCTTCTGTTCGTCTTCATTTAATCGTTGTATTATATTAGGGTGTATGGAATTAATAAGTCCGTTAACATTTATAGCTAATTCTAAAATAAGTCTGTTTCTAAAATTTCTGCAAATATAATAAGTGAGAATAAAATATATTAATATAAATATATGTGTAATTAATAATATATACTAAAAGTCTAATTTTTCCTTTTGCGTTTTATCACAGAAGATATTATATATATATATATATTATTATTTTTAATATTACATATATTCATGTAAAAGTTTGGATGCTTGTGAGAATATCACAGCATAGTATTCGCATCTTAATTTAATGATCAATTTTTCTTTCCTTTGATTTTCATCGTTCATAGAACCGCTAAAATTAATTAATTTTCTATAAATAAAATTAACATAAATGATATGCTTATATGATATCTTATTGTTATAAAAATTGTTATTAATAAGAAATAAATTAAATATATTTCGTTTTTTTCATATACTATAAATATATATATATGAACACATTTATATGTACACATTTATGTGTACACTTTCAATAAGGTTTGTTTTATTTACAATAATTTATTTTAAATTTTTTCTTATATATTACTCAGCATATATTTTATATTGTTCAAAGTAGCCTTTTAATTCTAGATATGCTTTTTTCATAGTTTCCGTTGGAAATGTTTGTATTCTATTACTTATTTGTTCTTCCCGAAATATAAAAGGTAATATATCCAAACATGGTGATTTTGCTGTCATTGTATTTCACTTAACTATTTTATACATAATTAAAAAAAAAAAAAAATGAAAGAAATATATATACTTATATATATATATATATATATATAAATATTTATTATATATTATATGACAAAAAAAGGGGCAGGAGAATAAGATAAAACAAAAAATATATATATAAATAAATAATTAAATATATATATATATAATATTATGAATATTATTTAACGGAAATTATTATACAATTACAAAAAAAAAAAAAAAAAAAAAAAAAAAAAAAAAAACTTTAGAGAAACATTTAATTCATAAAACCAAAAAGGAAAGTATTTATTAATAGTTTCATACATATAATATATATATTATAAATTTATTTATTTTTCATAATGCATCATTAAAATACTTTTTAAATAATAAATATATATATATATATATATACAAATATACAAGATATAATTATTTATGTGTATACATTTAAT